>NC_057802.1:267349542-267397038 GCF_018294505.1 Triticum aestivum
CGCGGTGCTGGCGCGCGGCGGCGGCCGGGCCGGGAGGGCCCGTGGCGGGCCTGCGGGCCTGCACGGTGGAAAGAGGCCGGAGGGTGACGTGGCGGCGTCTGATTCATCGGGGCGGCGGCGGTGGACGCGTCCGGCTCCGCCCGGACGTGTCCGGCGGCGGAGAGGGACGAGGGTTAGGGTTTGGACTGAGTTTGTATTTCGGGAGGCTCACATATAAATAGGTAGAGGGACCTAGGAGGCTCCAAATGAGGTGCGGTTTTCGCCCACACGATCGTGATCGAACGACCTACAGCATGGAAGAGAGTTCGGTGGGTTTTGGGCTGGTTTTTGAGGGGATTTTGCTGCAACACACAAATGGACTTTGCGGATGCCCGGTTAACCGTTGGAGTACCAAACGACCTCCAAATGGAACGAAACTTGACCGGTGGTCTCCGGGTGGTATACTAAGGCCACTTGACAAGCCTCGGTCCATTCCGAGAATGTTTGACACCCGCTCACGATAGAAAACAAGAGGGGTGCGCCGGAGGAGATAGGAGCGCCGGATTGCAAAACGGACAACGGGGAAAATGCTCGGATGCATGAGACGAACACGTATGCAAATGCAATGCACATGATGACATGATATGAAATGCATGACATGAACAAAATACAAAACGAAAGACAAAACCCGACCACGGAGGGAATATCATAGCACATAGATGAAAATGGCAAGAGTCAGAGTTATAAAATATGGCAAGTTACATGCGGGGTGTTACAATGGTATTCTTGTAAATAGCGTACCGCCCTGTGTGGTGAATATTGTATCGACTGAGTGTACTGGTGTGGCTGGTTAATTAATATAAGGTGGTGTTCAAAAAAAGTATAAATTTGGTCAAACACTTTGCAAACGGTTGACGGGAGTAAAAAGGACCAGAGGGAGTATCATGCATGCAGAGTAGGCAAAAAAATTGCTTGTCTAAAAAAAGGCAAAAAAATTGCTCATTTATAGCCAGTCGAAGTCTCAAAGGGCGCGACCGCGCGAGGGAGGCGAAGGTTGTGGGAGGCGCGACGTTTGACGGAATTAAGTGAAGTTACACCCACGCGCTGGCATGGTGTGCGAACAGGCAGAAGCTATACTGTCAGGCCTACGATATGGGTCTAGTAGACATGACATCTAGTGGGTCCCGCATAGTTCTCAAGAACTCTTTGGGGGCTTGCAGCCGTTTATCCACCGGGCAAGTCAGCAACCCCACGCCGTTCACATGCCCTACTCGTCCCCGTCTTCTACCATACAACAGTCCGCTCCCAGTCGTCCCGTCCTTTCACATTAGTTCGCTCCCATTTTTTTTGTGGGGTACAACAGTTCAACTTCTCCTAACCCTCCTCCAAAATCCATGGCCTCCCAAATCTCCATGGTCGCCGCTGAGTACCAGGTTAGAGCCATCACCGGCGATCAGTTCATCGTCATCTACACACGTGTATCCGAGACGGTGAAAGCATGGCTTGCTCGCTTCCTACGCATGTTCAACAGTTCAACGGATGAGTGGGTCGCTGGGCTAGATGTTGAGTACACCACAGTCCTGGGACGAGAGACGGATCTAAAGGACGAAGAGAGGAAGAAGCCCGCCGTGATCCAGGTTTGCGTACATAACGTTTCCTTGGTCTACCACATATGCCATGCCGACGTTGAGTGCCAGGATTTTAAGAACTTCCTCAAGGACAAAAGAGTGAAATTCCTTACTGTAGGCTTTAAGAACGACAGGGATGTCCTGCGTCGGATAGGTCTCGTTGTAGGCCAGCCCTTCGATCTCCAGAAGGGAAGCCTGGTGTCCTCCTTTCAACCTTCAATGTTGACCCTGGCAGCAGCCATGATTGATCCTTCGTACGCTAAACTAAAGAAACCTCATCACGATTTTCATCATGCATGGGTGTCGAAGACATTAGATGAAGATCACATCCTGTACGCAGCAATGGATGCCTACCTTTCTTTAAATATCTACAAGGGTTGGATGAAGAAGCAGAGCCCAGTGTCCGGTTCAAGCAAAGAAGCGTCGGCGAAGAGGAAGAGGAAGAGGGACGTGGACGAAGTCGAGGACGTGGACTCGGACTCCGAGTAGGTGGCAGTGCCGTCGCTCATGCTGGTTCTACTGCAGTGTCAAGCGGACTAGTTGCTTAGTTCATTTTCAAGGGTGTGTTGTGCTGAGGCCCCAGCAGAACTATGTTTATGTTCTTTCTCGTTATTTGAACTCTTTAGTATGTACAGTAGTACTAGTACTATGTCTTACTACTGTTCTTCTTGCAGTTGGTACTACTGCTCGTATCTTCGTGTTCCTACTGTACTTAATACGTTCGTACTAGTAGTATAATTTGGGTCAGTCGATTCGTGAAAGGAGTTCGACGGAGCGAAGGAAGAAGACAGCAGAAGAGGTGGAAGAAGCCCTTCTAGCCATCCATGTTGCATCAAACGGCTCACATGAGTCGACTGACCCAAATTGCTCCTTCAGATTACAGGATCCACGTGGCATTCAAGGTCTCGAAGGTAGATTCCGCGTCCGCACCCGGTTTGCGGGCTCGACGCGCACGCGACCGGCTTCCGCCGCGACAGCCACCATGCGCGCCTCCTCCGCGCGGGCGGAGACGACAATGACACGCTAGTTCCTCCTCGCCGGCGTGCTGGAGCACGCGCTCGTCATCCTCTTTGTACGCTGCGTGCATTGACGCGGCTCCACCAGCTACTCGCGTGCTTGGTAGCGCGGCGGCATCGCGAGGAGGGACTGCAGACGACATGAGCGGGCGAGCCTTCGGCTTCATGGCATTGGGATGGCGGCGACACGGCGGTGATGGGTGAGAAATTGTTGGCCAGAGCAGGCGGGCGCCGGCATGCGCAACGGTAGCGACGGCATATTGATGAGTTCGTGTGTGGGAGCTTACTTTAGTTTTATTTATAAGGTTGGTCAAACTTAAAAGAAAACTGTACTAGTACACGTAAACATTAGACTTAGGCAGCGCTTTTATTTGTTAGTACCACAGCCACGATACGGAATCCTGTGCAAGCGCGTGAACCGCGGCCGCGCGGTCGATCGAACGGTGTGTCACCGTGTCGCGCTCGAAGGACATCCACCGAACCTTTTTGTGTGTGTGAAAACAATCCTCAAATATTACTCAACTTTTTTTCCGGTGAAAGTTCTTGACGCTGCAATATTTCCATATATTTGAATTTGGCTCCAGTTCGTGTTTATTTGGATTTGGACGTTTTAGGTGCGCCCTAGTTTTTTTTAATACTAATTTTGTGTGTGTGACTGAGAGAGAACGTGTGTATGTGTCCATATGTGTGTTGTGGAGGAAGGGCAATGTGGAGACGGTGTGCGTGTGATACAGACATAGAGAGGTGTGAATGTGCAAATGATCATGCATGAGTGAGACATAGACAGATGCCGATACGTTGTGTATACATGAGAGAACGGTCTTCTAGTTTACTTGTGTGTGTGTGTGAGAGAGAGAGAGAGAGACAGCGAGAGGAGCATCCGTAACACAACAACCATCTCTCTTGATTCGCCCATCCCTCGCACGGTCGCATGCAACACATGCATCAACGCGCACATTTTGACACCCTCACCCGGCCCCTGCCCACCTCAAGGCCCGCACAATCTCTTCGTGAATACCCATTTCTCTCCTTAGGTTTGTTTTCTCTCAATATCTGACACACACACACACACACACACACAGAGAGAGACACACGCAGCACAACACACACACACAGTCCCCCGAGCACACAATTCATCCCCATCCAAGGTTATACGGCGACCACTCTCGCTTGTGCTTCTTTGCACCCCTACATGCACAACACCTCAATCTTCAAAGAGGGCACCGAGCAGATCGAAGACGGCGATCACACCGCGCTAGAGAATGCGGGGTCATTTGGAAGCAGGGTGATGTGACGACGGCTGACTGACTCCTCCCCCCACCCTCTCTCTCTCTTGCACAAAATTACCAATCCCTCTCTCCCCCGCACAAAATTGTCAATCCCTCAACCCACGAGATCCTTCCCCTCTCGTCCATGTTTTTCCAGCTCTCTCATCAAACATGTTGTCTCTTCTCCTTCCACGTATACAGAATCCAGATGCACATGCATCTCATGTCTATACCCCTATATAGTGTGCGAATAACTTTGAAAGATGGTCGTTGGATGAAGCTAATCCGACAGTGCAGAGATGGCAAATCCGAGCACTACTGGCCATTGGATATCATCAACATTCCACCAGATTCTGCCACATGTACAATCTAGAAGACCCCATGGTTGAACTTAGCATAATGCACAAACCTCAAAACACAAGCACTTCTCCTTTGTTCTAGAATCTTCCGTATCATAATTGCCCAAACTTTTTTTTCTAAATGAATTGCCATTATTTGTTTTTTACTTTATGCTTTACAATGCACAATCCCATGAATCTTAACCTTTTTATAAAACTAATTGATTTTGAATGAGATGAACTATAAGAACTAAACGAACATCTACATCATGCATATATGACTCAAAGCTTTACATGCTATATTGTGTATTTATTCATAATTTGGTTTCCAAATATCATGCGGTCAATGCATGCGTACCTTACTAGTATATTACATGTATCCATCTTTCTCACAGACCTAACTTCTTCCTCTCTCTTTCTCTCTCTATCTCTCTCTCTGTCTCGTTAGGTTTGTCTCCTACTCTCTCATCCACATACATACAATCTTTCCCACCCTATCTGCTCCATCTTCAAAAGCTCTCTCTGCACGTTTCATTCACACATTGGGATATGTCAAAATGTTGCTTCTATAATGGCTGATATAGAGTTATGGTTGTTTTTGTTGCATCCTACAAAGTAATAACTATGAAATGCATTTAGATTCTCATTTGACTGGGATTATGTGAGTTTGAGCATGTTGTGAAGTACTATAGACCTTGTATACATCTTGGGATTCGACAATGATTGTAACTATTGAATTGTATAGACCATTACATTCTAAGTCAATAGCCTAATATATTTATTTCACAATTTCAACGAATGATTAGTTCACTACAAACTAAGAAAACAAATGTGTACTCCCTCCGTTTTTATTTAAGTCCGCGTATTAGCATTGGTCAAAGTAAAGTTTTGTAAACTCTCAGAAAGCTTATAACAAAAAATATTAACATATACAATAACAAATAAATACCATTAGATTCATTATTGAATGTACTTTCACATCATACATATTTGTTATGGTAAATGTTTATATTTTTCTATAAACTTGGTCAAACTTTAGGAAGTTTGACTTTGGTCAAACCTAATATGCAGAGTTTACTACTACTACTCGCTAGTTGCTTAGCCGAATCACTCAACACGCCACACGGGGAGTCCAGTGTCACAAAATTTTGAGGTCGGCGGGAAAATCTCCCGCGAACCTGATTCGAGCAGCGGGAAGTTACCATCATAGCCTTCGAAACAGGCCTACGGATGACGCTTGGTAGGGGGTTGTTTTCGTAACTTCAGGTTCACCCTAACCAGCCAACCCCACCCCGGCACCCAGAGTGGTACACCTGAATACTCCCCATTTTCTATCACCACCGCAAAATAGACTTCTCCACGGCACCGCAGCCTTCGTGCTCCTCCCCTTTACATCGGCGCACTCGTCCATCGCAGTGCATCTGCCTCATCGACGACCTCGTACGCCGCACTGGAGCCGGTCCACCGTCGTAGTCGTACACGGAGCCTCTTCCCCGGCATCGTCTTCCACGGTCTCGGATCTGCTTCCCGGAAGCCGACGCCAAGCACAGAAGTACCACCGTCGTGGACAATGAACTGACTCCCGTTGCCGACCATGACTCACAGAGGCCGCCGCGACCATCGTTCTCCTCCTCGATTGGTAATGTGTGTATTGAATCACTTAGCAGTACATGTGCAGTTCCAATTTTGTTCATACCTACCCTTCAAATTTCCTGGGTGCTATTGTTCCCGTAAAAGTAATTGGTTATAGCCTCCATTGTCCAACAGAATATCAGCTTGTAATTCTGCGTCGCTCCTGTATCGCGCTGTGCTTGGGTAGGTTTTTCATCTGCAACCAGTAGTGTGGCAAATGATGGAAAGGTTTTTAGAACTTGCAAGATGCCCATGCATTGCACGCATCAAGATGCATTTGTATGAGTAGTTTATCTCGTGGGAGAAAAGCATGAGTGAGGGAAGGCCTTATTTGCAAATCTGGAGAGGTGTATGGGTATCTTTTTGCAAAATTCCCATTTGTTTCCTTCCTATCTGTCAGATATAAATCGGACGGCCTATATTGCAAGAAAAAAATTTATAGAGAAAAAAGTAGACAGTAAAGGAAGTAGAGACAAATATTAAATATTAAATAAATATAATAGTAGAGAAGAGAGTAGAGATAGCAGAGATGTCGGGAAAGGATCGCGCGCGCGGGGGAAAAAGCGGCCGGGCGTGCGCTAGTTTTGGCGCACAGCGTCCGGCGCGCTTTATAAAATCCAACGCCCTCCCACCGCTCTGTGCCTTGCTACCACTCTCTCCTTGCTCTTTGCCTCGCCACCGCTCTCTCCCCGCTCTTTTTTGCCTCGCCGCCACCGTGCCACCATGCCGCCGCGTCGCCGGGAAACTTGGGGATACCGCGGCGTCCGCGCGCGCCCCTCCGGCGGCTTCTCCGCCGAGATCCGGTTCGGCGGGATGCGCCTCGGCCTCGGCAATTTCGACACCGCCAACGAGGCTGCCCGTGCGTACGACGCGGCGGTGTGGCGCCTCCGGTGGCCTCATAGAACATTGAACTTCCCCAACGTGCCGACGCGGGAGCGAGCGCAGGAGCTCGCGCCTCTGCCGCGGGTTAGCACCGACGAGGATCGTCGTGACAACCGGAGGCGGGAGCACCGTCTCGGCATCGCCGAGATGGACGAGGAAGCCATGGCGCTGTGGCGCCAACACTTCCCGCAGGACATCATCAAAGAGCGCGAGTTCTACGCGCAAAGGAGGGCGGAGCGAGCCGCCTATCGCGAGGACAAGCGTAGGCGAAAAGCGGACGCTCAATTCAACATGAGGCTAGGAGCAGCGTCGGCCAGGGAATCCGACGACGATCGGTATCTTCACGCCTACAGTCAGACGTCGGAGGAGGACATCACCGAGGAGGAGTCGGACGACGAGGAGTAGTTGAATTATCTTTTTTTATCTATCTATGCTGAGAACTATCCTCTACTCTCTAGTATCTACTTCTCGATCTCAGCACTGTAAACGCTTTTTTAAAGCGCCGCGCGTTGCGATTTTGTTGGAGATGCTCTAACATGGCAGACGAGTGCTTTAATGTTGCCCACAAGATGCGCGAGTATTACTAGTAGTATATTTTTCTTGCCATGTTGAGATTTTAAAACCACGAGTGCGAACATGCAGAGGAGCAATGAAGACCAAACACGGGATATTCGGGACATCTTCAAGGAGCATGGCAAGTTAAAGAGGAGCTGCACCGAACCTGTAAAACGAGCTTTGGTAAGTAACACCCTTTCAATTACTTTCGTGTAGCCTCGCGTTCTTCAATGTGTATATGTTGTAGTTTCTGTTTCTCTTAAGCGTGGTGTTCTTCGATGTGTAATAAGAAGAGTCTTAATCGTCCTAATGCTTTCGTTTTTAGCTTGATGTAGGAAGTGGGTGTTCTCACCTTGTAGTCTATTTTTATTTTATTTTTCCTTTTGAATTCACTTCTCCGAGTTCTGTTTATCTGGCTTCTACTAAATGGATCTAGGTTTCTCTGAGTATTGATCTAAATAAGAAGTAACTTCATGTCAGGATGCAGTTCCTGCGAGGAGGGAAGTATGGTCAACCTCGAGATCATCTTTCCAAAATGAGGCTGGATTACACACAAGGTGCCAGTTCCCTAATGATGTTGGATTAGACACAAGGTGCAAATTCCCAGATGATGCTGGATTACACACAAGCCAGGTGGAGTCGTCAGCTGTTCGTGTCCTCATGGCATTAGAAAATACTGAAAGAAAGCGTGCAGCAGCCCTTGAGAATGTAGCTGAGTTCCTGAAGAAGCAAAAAGAGCAATCAGATGCTCTCTTCACCCAAGCCAAAGAAGAGATGGAAGAAGCCAGAAATAAGCTAGCAGAGGCAGAGCAGGCTAGGCGTCTCCTGCTATCTAAAACTGTTGTCAATACAAAATTTCCTTCATAATGGCTAGGTTCAAATGTTTATCCAGTCAGCATGCCTGTTGTGATGTCCGTGCATCTACTGATGTGGCACAAAATGTTTTTTTCGGGTCATGTAATAACAGCAATTACTTTCCAAACGATAACTGATGAAGCATTGGACATGGTATAGTTCACGCGCAAGCCCAACATTCCAAGTTCAACTTCCACATCAAACTCATGTTCACAGATATCTGCACATTCATACATAATGTCCACATCCATGATTCACTTCAAAGACAAAAAAATGTGAGGAGAGTTATAAATAAAGAAAATCCTCTACTAGTTCCTGCTACCAGTGCGAGCACAACAAGTCAAGACCATGCGTAAATTAATTATATTTTAGTCATTTTTTGTGTTCTAAAATGCCTGCCGGCTCACAGAAGGACGTGTTGCCGGCACACGCGCGGATTCAATGAAGTCAGGCGGGGCAGTCTTAAGCTGGTTGCATGCGGCGAGGAGGCGTGCTCAGCCGGGCCTGCAGCGAGTGCAGCCCTCTTGGCCGGCGCGCCGGTTCAATGCCTGCGCTATGAGAGGTCGCGTCCGTGTCAGAGCAATAACTCCCTCCAGTCCTTTTTTGTTTGGGTATAACAAAATCTCGTTTTCCATTCACATTTTACAAGTAAAATTCGTGGACAAACTTGGACCCAAAGTACGATGGGGACTAGTAAACCAGAATGGAGGTAGTAGTTTTCTTTACTCAAAGAAGGGTTTCCCCTTCCGATTTTCATTATTGAAAACCAGCATCTACATCTAAACCATAGTATTTTCCCTAGAACTACCAGGTTCAACATCTCGCAACATAAACCCATACAACCTCCATCGCAAAAAAAACCATACAACCATACGCCAAGGAAGTACGTAGTACTATGAATTCCATTTTCGCTCCATACCAATCGTTCTAAAAACTACTTACTACTTATAACGCGCCATTGAAAATCGGAACTCTTAACCCCGCTAAAAACGATATTTTAAACGTGGCTACTCAATCTGTGGCAACTGGCGAGCCACCGCGCTCCAAGTCGTTCACCTGTGGTCCCGACCATCAACTCCTACCGATCAAATTATCACGCGAGCTGACTATTCCTACAAAGGTGCTCCACCACGTACCCGGTACACGCGAATGCAGCAATCGTGCACCTAGGGTTTTAGGGTTTATTTGTTAACGTCGCCTTTACGTAACACTCATGTGTGCGAGACAGCGAGAGGTCGACTGCGTGCGTGCGCCTCTTCTCTTCGAATATGTACTCCACCGTTTGTCTGGTGTCCAAAAAATTATAATAACTACTAGCAATGTGCCAATGCGTTGCCACATGATCAAAGTAGATTAATACATATTCACCGATTTGATAGAAAAAAAGTCTAGTTTTGAAATACGTATATCACTAAAAATATGTTATGTTTCACTCAAAATATATTCCTTTGGCGATTTTGATGAGATAAGGGAGGAATGTTGTTGGTTTCAAGATTCGAGAAGTGGTATATGTCTAATTTCTACTCTTACTAGCAAGATGCCCGTGCGTTGCATGGAACATCAAGATCTTCTGGGAGAAAAAGATGAATGAGGGAAGGCCTTATCTGCAAATGTGGTGAAGAGTGCGGGTAAATTGCCATATTTTCCTTCCTATCCGTCAGATATAAATCGGATGACCTACATTGCAGCATGGCAGGCCCACCATCATCACCAACTCTATTTTTTATCCCTACTCTTATAAAAAGCATTGTCGGTGATGATCGTGTGCCTGCCATCCTGCAATATAGGCCGTCCGATCTATATCTGATGGATAGGAAGGAAACTATGGCAATTTTGCAAAAAGATACCCACACCCCTCTCCATATTTGCAAATAAGGCCTTCCCTCGTTCATCCTTTCCCCCACAAGATAAACTACTCATACAAATGCATCTTGATGTTCCGTGCAACGCATGGGCATCTTGCTAGTTGTTGCAAAAAGCCCATGTGTGTGTGAGAGAGAGGGAGAGTGGAGGAGGACGGAGTGCATGTGTGACAAAGACACAAGGAGTGTGTGTGCGATAGGTATCAGCTTAAAATGAGGCGATAGTGTGTGTGTGCACGATCGAGAGGGCGTGTCTCAAGAAGGGAAGAAAAATCTACATAGATACAAGGAGCAGGAGAGAGACATGTATGCGATGGTGGAAGCACGAGTGTGCGGGTGTATAAACCTATCTAGAGGCTAGCTAGTCGATAAATGTTTGTGAGAGAAATACGAGTCGGGGTGCGAAAGCAAGAGTTTTGTGTGTGTGAGAGAGAGACGGTACTCGGGAAGGGGAGTGGAAGCAGGAGTTGTGTGTGTGTCTGTGAGAGAGAGAGGAGATGGTAGTCGGGGTTGTCTGATCGGTAAACAAATGAATAATGTCAGTCTGGGATGGAGACGAAAAGGAGACCGCAACAAATGTTGTGTCTACAGGAGAGAGAGAGAGAGAGAGTAATTTTAGTGGTATGAGTCATATGTAGAGACATATAGGGTGTGTGAGAGAATCCAATAGAGAAAAAGACAAAGTGAAAGACGAGTGGAGACTGTGTGTGTGGCGGTGAAAAAGAAAGCTTAGGTACCGAGTGATACCAGAGAACAGTAGAGACGTGAGAGATAATGAAAACCGTGTAATGTATAATGATAGGGAGAGTGTGACACTTCTCAAGGGAGACGTCGAGTGACCATGTTTGCGAGGATAGGGGAAACATGAAGTGAGTGTGCGGGTGAGCTGGAGAAAAGAGAGTGATAGCTACCTGAAGGAGCATGCATGCGAGAGAGATGGGCGTGAAAGGAGTGAACAAAAAAGGGATTCAAATATTTGAATTCGAGATGATGATACATGTAATCCATACTCGAACCAAAATCGATCTATCAAATATGAATTCACGCACATCTATGTTATTTAATATGTAGATATTACTGATCCATACATTTTAGTAGAACATAATTTGATTAAATTTTTTCGAATTCAACCTTAAGATTTCGAGATCGTTGTATTTGTAAATCATATTATACAAATAAAGGAGCAGAATTCTTTGTTGTGCTTTTGAAAGTATATATAAAAAATGATGTATATAGAATATAATTCCAATTGAAAATTGATCCCGCCCAAAAAAATAGAATACAAAATGGATCCCGCACTCTACAAAATTTGAACGAAGCGGGGAAAGTCGCAGTAACCGCCCGAAACCAAAATCTGCGAGATGGAAATCACTACTGCCTATCCCTGCCACGCAAAGCCTATCTGCTGGATTTCTATAGGTTTCGATAGGGGTAGGTTTGTAATTTCACCCAAACGTGACGTAACCGCCTCTCACCCGGATTCATACACGGTGGGCGCCAAAACACAGTGTGTCCTCGGCCGAAATCGACTCCCTCCCCGATTCATATTCATACACGGTGGGCGCCAAAAACAAACTCTCGTCGGCAAATATTCGGTGTATGCGAGATTACCGTCCTATCCCCAACCGACTAATGTTGCTGTGATGTAGTAGAAATTTGAAATGGGGGCTAAGTTTGTAAATTTCCTCACATTTGAGACAAGCGCGCCCTGAATACATGGTTCCCCCTTCCTCTCTACCTCCCTTTTCCCCATTCGTACTCCATGGGCGCCAAAACACCCTCTCCACCCCACCCTCCTGCGTCCGCCACCGTTCGCCACCCCATCCACCTCCGTCCTCCTCCACCATGCCGGAGTTGATACCCCGACGCCGCTGTCCATTACAAGAGATCGACCTCTCTCATCCACGGCTTCGGACCGGGATCCTTGCATCCCATCCTCTCGCTTCATCCCCGCCGTCGTCCACCTTGCCGGCGCCGCTCCTACGACCGTCTCGTCCACCGCGCCCCGCCGCCACTGTCTACCCTCCTAGATCTGCTTCCACGCCGTCGACAGCCATCGCTACCACAACACCGTCAAATTCTCAGCAGATGCGTACACGGCGCCGCACCAGAGGCGGTACTCTTTCGTATCTGCTCAACTTATTTATCGCAGCAAGAAAATAGATCGCCACTGCTATACTCTGATTTCTTGTCTTGGTTGCGAAGTTGCCTTTGTCCGGTTTGCACCTTCAGATCCGCCATGGCACGCTCAACACTATACTCCCAATGCTTATGGTTTTCCCCTTTTATATTCCACACTAGTTAAATCACAGTAGACTAAATTTCAAAATTGGGTCATTCGATTTTTTAGAGCTCGCGGAGTTCGCCGGTGCGAACGAAGGGGCTCGGGTGGTTGTGGGGCCTCGCCGAACGAAGAAAAATCAACGCGGGTGGGGGTTGGGGCGGGGGTGGGGGTAGCGGAGGAACATAGGCGGCGGGGGCCGGTGGTCCGGCCGGCAGCCCGTGCGGTGTTCTATATGGGAAGAATCAGAGACGAGGAAGAAGATGGGTTAGGAGACGTAGGATCTTCATCCAACCATCTGAAATGGTCGAGGGACAGCTGGGAGTTACATTCTTAATGCGCTCTGGTTCATCATGTGTGGGCACTGCGCAACCAACATTTTATTATCCAAAATCTGCTTGCTCTTCTTTACCATGTTCCTCTTCCGTTCTTCTTTAATATGTACTCTCTCTGTTCCTAAATACAAGTCTTTGTATAGATTCCACCATGGACTACATATGGAGCAAAATGAGTGAATCTACACTCTAAAATGTATCTGGATACATGTGTATGTGATCCATAGTGGAAATCTCTACCAAGACTTATATTTTGGAAGGGAGGGAGTATGATAGTGGTACAGTATGTTCCTTGTACTGAAGATGAGCAGGGACTTTTGCAGTGTAGAGGTCTATACGCTCGGTTGTGATGGACACTTTGAGCCTCTTTGATTCGTAGGATCTTGTAAACATAGGAATAGGATTTGTAGTCACCTGCCCACTTGAATCCTATAAGAATAGCAAGGAAATGCGGGGAGCTGTGTCACCTTTGAGAGTAACACTGATATTAACAGTACCGCACCTTCACTTGAAGAGAGCTGGTATCCGAAGCCTTTCTAGCCGTACCAGCAATACTAGCACATATATTCCAGCAAGTTCCACTTTGCTGATTTTACTCTAATGCTTACGGTTTTCCCCGTTATATCTACACTATGATCTGTGTAGATGCTTTGTGTCGCACTAGCAGCAGTCCACTCTTGAAGCTAAACACTGCAATGACTTACAAAATTGGCACCAAGGCATTGAGTGCCATTCTGGGTGCAATGAAACTCATACGCTCCCCACCTGTTGATTCTTGTTCAGAATATGATCCTAATGACTATTGTAACCTCGAGGAGTCAAAGGCAGATGGCCTGTCCTGTTCACCCATCAAGGTGCCTGTTCTAATTTGGCAATGTTTTATTGATTGTGGGTATCTTGCATATGTTGTCTTGCATTTCTTCTACTTTGTTGCACCGCCATCTGCTTAGTTTACTCATCATATATGTCGAGATGCCATGCCCATCCATTATCAATACATATTCCATCTGTCATCATACCATGTTTTTCCAGTCAAATGCTGTTCTTGTGCACCAGACATCAAAAAGGAAGAGGGTGATTGCCGAACCTGAAGGAGCACCAGCAAAGTCCTTGAAAAACGTGGTGGTGCCGGAGAAATCAGACAACACCCCACTTATATTGGTTGTACAACCAGTGACACAAAACGTAGGACCGACTCCAGCAGACTGTACCCATACTTCACTGGCCACACCACTAGCCCCACCACACAGGACCTGCACTCCAGCAAAAGGTATACCGATTTCGTTTGCCATAGCACAAGCTGTACCACAGAAAAATCCCACTCCGGCAAAAAGTACAGCAAGTCCACCGGCCAAAGACCTATCCCAACTGCAGAGACGGCCAATTCCTGCAAATTGGAACCCCATTCCATTTATTCCCAGTTTAAAAGACAATGCTTTCAATGTTGTTAGGGACTATGTGCATAAATTCCCATCATGGGAAGATTATTGTGAAGACAAACACCATTTTCACATCTTCCTGTCCAACTTACGTGTAAGTGCTATTATTCATGGTTATTATTTTCCTGTTTTCTGCTGATTGAACACATCAATGATTTACATTACATTGTTGTAACTAGGCGAGGGTCAATCTGGATAGTCATGACGAGCAAAGCTTGCTTGTGCTTTTCAAGGAAGCATTGCAGCAGTATCGGTGTTACCTGAGGAAATCACACTTTGATGGCAAGTCTATAAACGAATTTCCGGTGAAGTCTCCTGTGCTAAATTTAGAAGACATTGAATGGAAAAAACTTGTTATGCACTGGTCTCGTTCCCAGGATGAGGTACTGTCTATGAAATCAAATGACAATTTGAACTTCTACTTTTCCGCATGTGCCTTACGGATCTTTTTTGCCGGAAATCTGCTCGAAGAAGAATTCCGGTTTGACAAGAACGACAGGATATCGCAAATATGTTGCCCGCTGCTTTGCTCTTGTTAGTACCTGTTGTCCTGTATCACTGTACTTGCATACATACCTGGTTCATTATGTGACAGCAGTATGCATGATAGCTTTCTTATCAATTGTTCGCTCCAAATTATCTGATCTCTATGAATGGTTACATTAGTGTAGAATATATCCAATGCCAATGTTTTTTTAGCTCTGCATTGTTCTTGTAAGTACATGCTGTCCTTTATCAGTGTACTTATAATGACAGGTAGTTGTTCATGTACCATCACTCTGCAGCTTATTTTCCTTTGCCCGCCATTTTCTACACATCAGATCTATATTTACTCTTACCATAAGGTTGGTACTGAAGAAGTTTAGTTGTGCATTGCTCTTGGCTGTACCTTTTGCCTGTATCGCTGCACTTACATTTATAGCTACTTGGTTATGTAGCATCACTCTTCATCTTATCTTAAATATTCTCCATTTTTTCGTATATTATCACATCTATATTTACTCTTAACAAAGTGTAGAATAAAGGCAATGCTTTTGAAGAAGATTCTGTGGTAAACTTCTTGAATTGCCTCCCCATCAGCATGGACAAGGCCTTTATAGAGCCTGTCTTCACCAATAATGTAAGTTTGTCCATCTTAAGCCTTCAAACTTTGTTGTATATATTTGGTTAGGCATGACTGCAACAGCTGTTTATTTTTGGTGTTTGCATCAAATTGCTTGTTTAAAGTTTATTATGTAGTTCATAAACAAAAGTTTGTCCTTTCTCAATTTAAGTTTTCAGTTGTACAACCAAGTTCTTTCTCCATACCATGTAAATTAAACTATATAGAGCAAGTGATCTTCTTTTGCACTGCATGTATGCTTCTGTTCTTCATCCGTAATCCAGTGGTGTGGTGAACCTACCCACTACAACACAATGTCATATTCTGCAATGTCTTAACTATGAATGATGTCATATCATTCTACTATTATTTAAACCGTCTCTTTATTTGCCAATCTGAAATGGTATAAATTGACAGCACACTAACCATTGATACTTATGAGTTCTTGATCTGTAATCCAGTGGTGTCGTGAAGCTGCCAACTCCTTCACAATGTCATTTCCTGCCATGTCTTGACCTGAACAATACCATATTGTGTTAATGCAATTTTAAACTGTGTCACTTTATTCGTCAGTAAGAAATGTGATGAATTGTCAGCACTGATACTTTTATATGCAAAACCTGTCATCTGCCTGCTTGTTTATCTTTCAGAGTGAGGAAGATATAAGTGTTGAACAAGCGCAGTCTCATCATCTTGCTCAGCTGCTTGCGCTGCAGCTCCCTAGCAGGGCTAACCTTTCTTGAACTCTATTGAAGTGCTGTCAGTTTTGTATATTATTTTGTCGGCGTGTTTATTTGCACTGGTGGCGATCTTTGATCCCCAGTGTATGTAATCTGCTGTCTGCTTGTGCTTTATTATCATAGTGGCGAACTTTGATGCCCAGTGGATGTAATATGTTGTAATTTCTTTATTGTATAGTCTAGGTTTTTTCTTATTCACGATGCTGCAGTTATTTTACTGTATATATATCCTGTCTTCGCAGTAAACCGGCCAAACCGTAAAATTACGGTACATAATCGGGCCGTCATGCCATCACGATGTAGGTTGGGCCTGAAACGTGCCAAACAGCTCACGGGCCGGCAGCAGCCCGAAATGAACCCCGGCCCATGATTGTGCAAATCAAATCACGGGCTTTTAACAGGCCAAAATTGTCTCGGTCCTTGTTTGGCCCAATCAGATATCGGCTGCGAGCAGCCTGGATGCAAACCGGGTCGTAGTTAGGCCCAACTATATGACGGGCTTTTAACAAGCCTTAATTAATAGAGGGCCGAAATGTTAAACGGGCCCTTAACAGGCCAAAATGAATATCAGGCCGAATTACTAAGTGGGCCTTTAGCAAGTGGGCCCAAAAGCATAGTGTCCAGTTGACGGGCCGAATCTGATATGGGCCATAATTGAGCCCAAAGCCTCTTAAAGGGCCGGACCTGATCTAGGCCGTAATTTGGCCCAGAACGTGGTAGGCTTTTAACGGGCCGGATCTCATATGGGCCACTATTAGGCCCGGAGCGTGGCAGGCCATTAATGGATCGGATCAAATATGGGCCGGCATTTGGCCCAAAACATGGCAGCCAGTTAATGGGCCAGCCTACTAGGGTCCTCAAAATCTTGTGGGCCTACAGCTGGGCCGGCCCATTAATGTCGGCGAAATCTCATGGGCCTTTAGCTGGGCCGGCCCATTATGATCCGCAAGAATCTTGTGGGCCTTTACCTGGGACGGCCCATTATGGCACAAAAAAATCTTGTGGGCCTTTACCTGGGCCAGCCCATTATGGCCCGCAAAATCTTGTGGGCCTTTAGCTGGGCCAGCCCATTATGGTCCGCAAAATCACGTGGGCCTTTAGCTGGGCCGACCCATTATGGTCCGCAAAATCTTGTGGGCCTTTAGTTGGGCCGGCCCATTTAAACTTGATGGGCCGGTCCACGTGTCAATATATCATAGGCATGTCTCGCCCATTGGATGAGTGACACCTGTGCAAACGCGGACCTGACACGTGTCTCCTCCAGCCAATGATGATTTTACACGTGGAAAATCCCCATTGGTCGGGGCTGTTAACGGTTTATCGGATCCAAAACCCGACCCGATAGCTTAACAGCGTTCCGTTACGGTGGATGCCACGTGTCGGTCATCCTTGACGAAAGCACTTCTGTGACGCGCGATTTATCGTCATGGAAGTGGACACTTCCGTGATGATAATTTTGGTAATGTCATGGAACACTTCTACGACAGCACAGGTATGACTATCTTGATTCTGTCATAAATTTGTCATGGATGTACATGCATGACAAAAAACGCGACCTACTGTGAGAAACACGTATCATCACGGACGTGTTTTTTTGTAGTGTTTCGACCTCCACCAACCTCCCCACAGCCCCATTTCCTTCCATCCACAGTCGTGCGATGCTCCCCGGAATCGCAGGCTGCCACCGTCCACCTCGGACAGAGAACCACCCTCCTCGGCTCACCCCTGTTGGCACGACACACACCGCTCGATGCAGCGCAATCCTCTGAGCACGCCGGTGTCGCCAGCACCGGCAATCGTGGCCGGTAGCACCGGCCAGCCACCGTCGATGTCGCCCTGCCTCTGCTCTGTTTGATTGGGAGATGGGAGACGAACCTGACAGGTGGCCCCCACGCGTCAGCGACACAGTTGGAAGGGCCCAGTAGTTTAAGTGGAAACGGGTTTCTGCAAAACCGCCTTCACGCAGCGAAAGCGATTCGACGTGGCCCCCTTCCCGCAGGCAGCTGAGCCACTGGGACGGCCCAGTGCGTGTTTTAGGTATAAACCTAAAACTTTTCTTTTTCTTTTCAAGTGAGTTTCAAAAACCCATAAACAATCAAATGGACTCCAAATTTGATGATTCAAATTTATAGTAGTTCATAAAATCATGATCTATCTCATGGTGCAATTTGCACATTTTTTTAGAAACATTCTCTTCACAAATATTTATCAAATCCTATTTTTCCATTTCAATGAGATACTTCTAAGTCCATAACTTATTTTTGAACATTTTTCCTAATACTTCCCGTGCCACATCAAATAATTGTCCATTGCTTCATGTATAGCCAACTTTGCAAATCCCTAGGAAAATTGTTACAACTATAAATCAAGTGAAAACAATTCCTATATGCTTATAAGGTCATGCTTTGTTAAATGGATGCCTTTGCTCATTATTCAAAAACATGCTTCTGTTGACTTCTTGCAAATCCATTAATCTCTTGATTCCATTACCCTCAAGAACGCTTTGCTTATTATAAGAGACCGTTTTGGCATGTCCCTTGCTACTAAAAGGATTGGGCTACCTTGCTGCACTTTATTTACCATTTCCGTTACTCGTCCATTAAAAATTATCTTGCTATCAAAGTACCTGTTACCGAAAATTTCAGTGCTTGCAGAAAATACCTTGCTGAAAACCACTTGTCATTTCCTTCTGCTCCTCGTTGGGTTCGACACTCTTACTTATGTAAAGGACTACGATTGATCCCCTATACTTGTGGGTCATCAAGACTCTTCCTAGCGCCGTTGCCGGGGTGTGAAGTGATCTTAGTAAGTGGAAATCGGCAAGGAAAAATTTATATTACATGCTGAAATTTATTGTCACTTGCTACCATGGAAAACAATCCTTTGAGGGGTTTGTTTGGGGTATCTTCACCTCAAACAAAAACAAAAAGAGGTGCCCCTCAACCTACTGCACTTACTGAAAATATTAGTTATGAAATTCCTTCAGGTATGATAGAACAACTGCTAGCTAATCCTTATGCAGGAGATGGAACGGAACATCCTGATATCCACTTGATACATGTGGATGAAGTTTGTGGATTATTTAAGCTTGCAGGTTTACCCGAAGATGAAGTTAAGAAGAAGGTTTCCCCTTTATCTTTGAAGGTAAAAGCATTGACATGGTATAGGCTATGCGATGATATTGGATCTTTGAACTAGAATCAATTGAAATTTGAATTTCACCAAAAGAATTATACTATGCATCTAGTTCATCGTGATCAGAATTATATATATAATTTTTGGCCTCGTGAAGGAGAAAGTATCGCTATATCTTTGGGGAGGCTTAAGTCGATGTTATATCCATGCCCCAATAATGAGCTCTCGGGAGAAATTATTATTCAGAATTTTTATGCTTTGCTTTCTCGTGATGATCAATCCATGCTCGATACTTCTTGTACTGGTTCTTTTATGAAGAAGACTGTTGAATTCGGGTAGGATCGTTTAGAAAAAATTAAACGCAACTATGAAGATTGGGAACTCGACGAAGGTAAAGAGTCAGGTATTAAGCTTGAGTTTGATTGTGTTAAATCTTTTCTGAACACCAATGCTTTTCACAAGTTTAGCACTAAATATGGACTTGACTCTGAGATAGTATCCTCGTTTTCTGAATCAATTGCTGCTCATGTTGATCTCCCTAAGGGGAAGTGGTTTAAATATCACCCCCCTATTAAAGAAGAAATTAAAGAACCGGTAAAAGCTAAGGATGGAACTATTATTTACAATGTTGACCCAGTTGTGCCTACTTCTTATATGGGAAAACCACCTTTCCCTATTAGGATAAAGGAACATGCTAAGGTATCAACCGTGGTTCGTAAAAGTAATATTAAAGCACCTAAACCCTGTGAACAAATTAAAGTAGAACCTAGTGTTGCTATGGTTAAAGATCTCTTGGTAGAAAATATTGATGGGCATGTTATTTATTTCTATGATGAAGTAGCTAGAATGGCCAAATCCAATGAAAAAGATAAACATAGACCTGTTGTTGCCATGCCTGTTGTCTTAGTTAAAATAGGAGATCATTGCTATCATGGTTTATGTGAGCTAGGTGCTAGTGTGAGTGCTATTCGTTTTACCTTATACCAAGAAATTATGAATGATATAGCACCCGCTGAAATTGAAGACATAGATGTCACTATTAAACTTTCTAATAGAGACACCATCACACCACTTGGGATTGTTAAAGATGTTGAAGTCTTGTGTGGGAAAATTAAATACCCCTACTGATTTTCTAGTCCTTGGTTCCCCACAAGATGATTTTTGTCCCATAATCTTTGGTAGACCTTTCTTGAACACTGTCAATGCTAAAATAGATTGTGAGAAAGAAACTGTCAGTGTTAGCTTTGGTGATGTGTCTCATGAGTTTAATTTCTCTAAGTTTCGAAGACAACCTCATGATAACGAATTACCTTGTAAGGATGAACAATATTTGCTAGACCATGAAAATGATATGCACTTGAATGAAAGAAATGAAATAGATAAAAAATTCTTTGAAGAACAACCTCTCCTTAAATACAATTTACCTATTGAAACTCTAGGAGGTCCTCCTCCACCTAAAGGTGATCCTGCGTTTGAATTAAAGCAATTGCTAGATACTTGAAGTATGCTTATCTTGATGAGAAAAAGATATATCCTGTTATTATTAGTGCTAACCTTTGAGAACAGGAAGAAGACAGATTATTAAAAATTCTGAGGAAGCACTGTGCTGCTATCGGATATACTCTTCATGATCTTAAGGGCATTAGTCTCACTCTATGTCAGTGGAAGATTAATATGGAGCCTGATGCTAAACCCGTTGTTGATCACGAACGGTGTTTGAATCCTAAGATGAAGGAAGTGGTAAGAACTCAAATACTAAAGCTTCTGGAAGCAGGTATAATCTATCCAATAGCTGATAGTAGATGGGTATGTCTTGTTCATTGTGTCCCTAAGAAAGGAGGTATTGTTGTTGTTCCTAATGATAAAAAATGAACTCATCCCACAAAGAATTGTTACTGGCTATAGAATGGTGATTGATTTTAGACAATTAAACAAAGCTACTAGAAAAGATCATTACCATCTGCCTTTCATCGATCAAATGTTAGAAAGACAATCAAAGCACACACACTTTTGTTTTCTTGATGGATATTCTTGTTTCTCTCAAATACCTGTTCCACAATCTGTCGGTGCAGCAAACATTCACGTTTGCTGACCGAACTCATGCACAGGTGTGTTGTCGATCATGCATCCAGCACCAGTGTGTGACGTAAAGATAAACCAGAGAAGCCGCTCTTCATGAGATCAAGGAGAGCATTAAAAAGAACAAGCCAACAGAAGACCACCTTGGAAAGGCCTCCCTTGCCAGGCACGAGAGCATGGCCAGGTCCAGCCCGCGGCTAAGGACAAAACCAGTTCACCAAGACATGGTTGCCGGGACCGCTAAGACCGGGGTCCGCCAAGCTCCCTTGTCGGGGAACCTTCACCAAGGTGCCATCGCTCCACCTCATCACACCCGAGTCACTAATCAGTGCGGTGTCAAGGTATTAAGAAACCAAGTGGATCCTGTCAATTACGTGACAACATGATAAGGAAGTGATTAGCTTTATTAACACCCGTCCAGAGGACGAGTCGCGCTACTAAGAAGATACAGATAAGCGGCACGGTGGGCTTGTCGGGTTTCAACCTCAGCATGACACCTAGCAGTGCATTTAATGCACTTTGTCCTAACTGCCTGAGTTAGGTATGATAGTTTTGTTAGTTATCTAATCACATTCAAATGATTGTTTTGCCATTGTGGTCACCCCTTCAGTTACAAAGGGAGATCCGAGGCAACCTAGCAAGGGGTTCGAACCTCTTGACCAGTCACACTTGTATGCACGTAGTCGCACTTCCCCAGGCACCCTTGCCGGGCTAGTGCACTTCGTGTCATTGTCTTCCTCAAGTTTAATCCACCACAGTAGGAGTAGGGTTTTACGCTGCAAAGCAGCCTGAACCTTGGTAAAATAGAGTTGCCCGCTGCCATGTTGTCCCCTATTTCTTCTTCTCTTTGTGCAACGTGACCATCCCCATGCCGAACCATGAAGGGGCACCCATGCCCGATAGGTGATTGTGCTTCCACGCCAACATCTTTGGTGTTGCAGGTAGGGGGTCTACCGCTTGTGTGAACCTAAAGCAGAAGTCAGCGCATTGACCTTCGTCCATCTACATCACATATGGCTCCCAAGTAGCAAAGTGGAACAAGGGCTCATCCTTCCACCTCGAAGGCTTCATCACGCACGGCTACTAGTGGTGCTGAAAGTGCAACTATCCCTGGGTGGTTTTGGTAATTCCTAGCAACATATAGCTCATTGAGCTAATGCTATTCCAAGATAAATATTTCAGGAAAGCTCAATGTTTGGCATGGCATGGATTAGAAAGTGTACCCTTCAAAATGCTAAGGACAAAGGATTGGCTCAAGCTCAACGCACAAGACTCTACATTTTCAATTTTAGTGATCCAAGATCACATTGAGTCTATAGGAAAAGCCAATACTATTAAGAAGGGATGAGGTGTTGCTTAATGAGGATCTTGCTAAAAATGCTTAGTGATATGCTCCAAACCCCTCCACTACTTTCTCATATCCACATATGTCCTAAACCAAAAAGTCCAACTCGGCCCCACCGAATCTTTCCATCCGGAGCCACCGAGTTCAGTTGACAAAGCCACTGCATGAAACCCTAATCAATTTGGTCTCACCGATAGGGATCTCGGTCTCACCGAGATGGGATTGCAAACTCTCTGTTTCCCTTCGTAACGTTTCGGTCAAACCGAGATGAGCGATCGGTCCCACCGAGATTGCAATGCAAGCTGTCTGTTTCCTTTTCGTAACGTTTCAGTCCAACCGAGATGAGCGAATCAGTCCCACCGAGTTTGCCTGACCAACTCTCTGTTTGGCTATTACCAAAATCGGTCTCACCGAGTTTGTGTAATCGGTCTCACCGAGATTACATTATGGCCTAACCCTAATGACATCGGTCCCACCGAGTTGACATGTCGGTCCCACCGAGAATCCTAACGTTCACATTGTGAACTAAATCGGTCCGACCGAGTTTTTCTGAATCGGTCCCACCGAGTTTAGTGATTTGTGTGTAACGGTTAGATTTTGTGTGGAGGCTATATATACCCCTCCACCCACTCTTCATTCGTGGAGAGAGCCATCAGAACATGCCTACACTTCCAATACATATTTTCTGAGAGAGAACCACCTACACTTGTGCTGAGGTCAAGATATTCCATTCCAACCACATAAATCTTGATCTCTAGCCTTCCCCAAGTTGCTTTCCACTCAAATCTTCCTTCTACCAAATCCAATCCTATGAGAGAGAGTTGAGTGTTGGGGAGACTATCATTTGAAGCACAAGAGATAGGAGTTCATCATCAACACACCATTTGTTACTTCTTGGAGAGTGGTGTCTCTTAGATTGGCTAGCTGTCACTTGGGAGCCTCCGACAAGATTTTGGAGTTGAACCAAGGAGTTTGTAAGGGCAAGGAGATCGCCTACTTCGTGGAGATCTACCCTAGTGAGGCAAGTCCTTCGTGGGCGACGGCCATGGTGGGATTGACAAGGTTGCTTCTTCGTGGACCCTGCGTGGGTGGAGCCCTCCATGGACTCGCGCAACCGTTACCCTTCGTGGGTTGAAGTCTCCATCAACGTGGATGTACGATAGCACCACCTATCGGAACCACGGATAAAAAATCTCTGTGTCAGCATTGCGTTTGCCCCCTCAATCTCATCCCTTTACCTTCATGTGCAATTGTTTTACATTCCGCTGCTATACTCTTAGAATTGCATGTATAGGTTGATTGCTTGACTTGTGCTAAGTTGCTAAAATCTGCCAAGAACTAAAATTGGGAAAAGGCTAGATTTTTATTTGGTCAAGTATTCTAATCACCCCCCTCTAGACATACTTCCGATCCTACAAGTGGTATCAGAGCTTTGGTCTCCATTTGCTTTGCTTTCCATAGCTTTTGGTGGTCATAGCCTTGGTTTCACAACCTAGGAGAGTATGGCGTCTAGCGAGGGAAATTACCACCGTAGAGGTCCTTACTTTGATGGCACTAATTTTGCTAGTTGGAAGCATAAGATGAAAATGCTTATTCTTGGACATAACCCCGCCGTTTGGGCTATTGTGTGTATTGGTTTGCAAGGTGAATTCTTTGATGGGAGAGAACCGAACCGTGAAGCTACCGCGGAAGAGTTGAAGATGCGACAATACAATGCTCAAGCTTGGGATATTCTCTTCAACGGATTGTGCCCCGAAGAATTCAACAAAATCAGCCATCTTGAGAATGCAAAGAAAATTTGGAATACTTTGATTGATATGCACGAAGGTACCGACTCCGTCAAGGAATCCAAATTGGATGTGCTTCAAAGTCAACTTGACAAGTTCAAAATGAAGGATGGTGAAGGTGTCGCTGAAATGTACTCTAGGCTTGCTCTCATCACAAATGAGATTGCCGGCTTAGGAAGTGAAGAGATGACCGACAAATTCATCATCAAGAAGATCCTAAGAGCCTTGGATGGAAAATATGATACCGTGTGCACATTGATCCAAATGATGCCCAATTACAAAGATCTCAAGCCAACGGAAGTCATTGGAAGAATTGTTGCTCATGAGATGTCACTCAAGGATAAGGAAGAGCTTCACAACAAGTCAAGTGGTGCTTACAAAGCCTCATGTGATACTCCCACATCTTCAAGTGACAAACAAAACTTCAATGAAGAATTGAGCCTAATGGTAAAGAACTTCAACAAGTTCTACAAGAGTAGAAGCAAAGAAAGAAGTTCCAACTCAAGGTCCTACAATGACAAAAGATTTCTAGTCATGAGCATAATTGCTACAATTGTGGAAGACCCGGACACTACTCCAATGAGTGTACGTCCCCCTACAAAAGACGAGAAGATTCTCCCAAAAGAAGAAGTAGAAGAGAAGAATCACCACCAAGAGAAAGGAGGAGTAGAGATGATCGTTATGAACGAAGACCCTCTCGGAGAAGCAAGGATTCGGAAAGAAAGGAAAAGTCATCAAGGAGCTACACAAAAAGAAGACAACAAGCTCATGTTGGTGAGTGGGTATCCGGCTCCGACTCCGACAATCACTCCGAAAGAAGTTATCACTCCGAGTTCGAATATACTCAAGATGAAGGTGTTGCCGGTCTAGCACTTGTGTCAACCAACTCCTATGACATATTTGACTCACCAAATGAAGGAATTGGAAGATGCTTCATGGACAAAGGTCCAAAGGTAACACATCCCGAGTATGTTAATTTCAATAGTGATGAAGATGATTTGCTAGGTGATGATGATTTACTTGTTGACAACTCTAGTGATGAAAACTATGATAAAACATCAATTAATCATGCTAATCAAGATAAAACGAATGATGATGATAAGAAGGAGATTGAGCGTCTAACCAAAGAACTAAACACTCTTAAGTTAGCTCATGAAACTACCTTGGAAAATCATCAAGAACTTTTAAAGACTCATGATAAGCTACGCTTTGAAAAGCTCAACCTTGAGCAAGAGCATGAGTTTTTAAAGGCAATCAATGATGACCTTCGCAAGAAAATTTCTTCTTACATTGCCAAGTGTTTACTCTTGTCTACTTACATGCCAGAAGTTAAATCTAGCAACAAGAACAAGAAAGATTCTTCATCTAGTAGTAACAACAATCATGCTAAATCCAATGTTGATGCTTCTAGTAGTTCTCTTGATTCCAGTAATGATTCTCTTAGCCAAGTTACACTTGAGCAAGAAAATAGCTTATTGAAGGGAATCATAGAGAAAGGTGTTTACAAGAGTCTTGCCGGAAGTAAGCAATTTGAGGAAATTGTGCGCAAGCAAGGAAGACACCGGAAGAATCAAGGTGTTGGTTTTGAACGAAAGTTCAATGCCAATGGAGTTGAGTGGGAAGAAGATCAATACCCCAAGACGAAGTTTGTTCCTCAATAAGAGAAGTATGATCCTACTTCCTTCAAAGGAACACAAGCTCAAGATGATCTTCCACCACAAGACTACAAGAAAAAAGGCAAGGATAAGCTTCAAGAGGAAATTGATGCATTTGAAGAAGCACCTAAGGCCTTGGTCAAGTGGGTTCCCAAGACTACATCAAGTTCCAGTTCATCAAGTACAACTACGACTCCAAGGATTCCCATCAAGATGGTGTGGATCCAGAAGAAGAAGAACTAGAGAGTTCTTGAGGGTGACTCCGCCAACATACTTCACTCCTATCATTTTGGCAAGGACAAGTGCAAACAACTTCCATATCTTGCACTATTTCAAGGAGTCACAAACCCTCTTATTGGTAAGACAAGGGACAAGGTAACCTAATGAATTCATGGACATCATTTTGTGTATGCATCACTCTATGTCTATGGATATCCTTGTTTGTCCATTGTGGGACTAACCCGTGTAGGTATTGAAAGTGCAACTCACTCCAAAGGATTGCTCCAAATGATCTACATCAACATTGAGCATCTACATCTTGAACACCTACATGAAGTCATCATCGACAAAACCCAAGGTTAGTTCATTCCCTTTAGAGGGAATATCACATCTAGGGGGAGCTTTACTCAAATCAATGAGCTAAAGCAACTCTAATGGTGTGAACACAACAATGCAACTGAGGAACATGAGGATGACTTGGATGTCTATGCCAAGAAGAAGAAAGACCACAACTCTATGGCCAATATGTACAAATAGATCCCTGATGATGCTTTGGACACACATAAGTTTGGATCTATACACTATTTGTTGTCTGGACTGCCAACAATCAATTGGATTCTGAGGCACACACTTCTACCCAAGTCAGGTGATCACAAGATGATCAGAGGACATGCTATCAACTTGCTGCACATATTTGATGTCCCACAGAAGTTCAAGGTTATGAGCCTGATTGTGGAAACAATCAAGAGGACTGCAGCTGATCAGAAGAGAAGTTATGGATATGCCCCACACATCCAGGAGCTCATCAACACAAACATGGGCAAGGGCAAGTACATCTTGGACAAAGAGCATCTACCCAACTATCCTGAATTTGAGGACAACACAGTTGTCATGACTGAGAATGAACCATCATCTGTGCAAGCACAAGAGAAGAAAGCCAAAGCTAAAGCTGAGAAGGCTGCAAAGATGCCAACTATGGAAGAGGCATCTCAGGTCTTCTTGAAGAGAAAGCAAGACCAGCTTAGATATCTGATCCAATCCACTCTGAGGATTGAGCAGGGCCTAGCCACCCTGACCAAGAACCAGGAGAGCTTGGAAAGGATTGTTGAGACAAAATTCTATGACCTTAATGTCAAGATCACAGAGATCCAAACTATAGTTGGGAAACTTCAGGAGGAAGCAGAGGAGAAGAAGGGCAAGTCTACCACAGATGCATTTGCTAGAGTGCCCAGAGGATAGAGATCTGCTGCAGTGCCAGTGACAGACACTAGAGCTACAACATCAGCACCAGCAGCTACAGCTCCAGTTCCAACTCCAGCAGCTACTCCACCAGCTCCAGCCACTTCATCAGAAGCTTTCGTCCTTGGCGTTTTCTCAACACCACCTCCCGAAGATCAAGCCTGAGAGTCGTTTAGCACAATGCATTTTCAAACTTTTTGGTAACTTGTTGCCAAAGGGGGAGAAAAATGTATAGATCATAGGCTTCGAGAGAGAGAGAGAGTGTGTTGGTTTTTCTCTCTCTTTGCACTCTTTTTGGTTGGTTTGAAACTTTATTGCGTGCTTGTGTGATACTACTTTATGTCCTTGTGAGATACTTATTTGGTCAAGTGTTTGATCATATGCTACCCTTAATGCTTGTTGGATAATGCTATCTTTCATATCCTATTATGATCATTCACTCTGCTTGGTGATGAGTGCATGCTTTTAATCTCTATCATTTTGAGCGCTCCACCAAGATTTATGTGACATGGAAGAGTAAACCATGATCCTAATTGATTGTGCATTTGCATTCAAAAGCAAATCTTAAATAATGCACAAATTTAGGGGGAGCTCTTGCTTATCACATACTTCTCAAAGCGACGATGTTTTTCAATCTTATCTATCATTTGTCGAAGCTTTGATCTATATGTTGTCATCAATTACCAAAAATGGGGAGATTGAAAGTGCAACTATCCCTGGGTGGTTTTGGTAATTCCTAACAACATATAGCTCATTGAGCTAATGCTATTCCAAGATAAATATTTCAGGAAAGCTCAATGTTTGGCATGGCATGGATTAGAAAGTGGACCCTTCAAAATGCTAAGGACAAAGGATTGGCTCAAGCTCAAAGCACAAGACTCTACATTTCTATTTTAGTGATCCAAGATCACATTGAGTCTATAGGAAAAGCAAATACTATTAAGAAGGCATGAGGTGTTGCTTAATGAGGATCTTGCTCCAAATGCCTAGTGATATGCTCCAAAACCCTCCACTACTTTCTCATATCCACATATGTCCTAAACCAAAAAGTCCAACTCAGCCCCACCGAATCTTTCCATCCGGAGCCACCGAGTTCAGTTGACATAGCCACTGCCAGAAACCCTAATCAATTCGGTCTCACCAATAGGGATCTCGGTCTCACCAAGATGGGATTGCAAACTCTATGTTTCCCTTCGTAACGTTTCGGTCAAACCAAGATGAGCGATCGGTCCCACCGAGATTGCAACGCAAACTCTCTGTTTCCTTTTCGTAACGTTTCGGTCCAACCGAGATGAGCGAATCGGTCCCATCGAGTTTGCCTGACCAACTCTCTGTTTGGCTATTACCAAAATCGGTCTCACCGAGTTTGTGTAATTGGTCTCACCGAGATTATGTTATGCCCTAACCCTAATGACATTGGTCCCACCAAGTTGACATGTCGGTCCCACCAAGAATCCTAACGTTCACATTTTGAACTAAATCGGTCCGACCGAGTTCTCTGAATCGGTCCCACCGAGTTTAGTGATTTGTGTGTAACGGTTAGATTTTGTGTGGAGGCTATATATACCCCTCCACCCACTCTTCGTTCATGGAGAGAGCCATCAGAACATGCCTACACTTCCAATACATATTTTCTGAGAGAGAACCACCTACACTTGTGTTGTGGTCAAGATATTCCATTCCAACCACATAAATCTTGATCTCTAGACTTCCCCAAGTTGCTTTCCACTCAAATCTTCCTTCTACCAAATCCAATCCTATGAGAGAGAGAGTTGAGTGTTGGGGAGACTATCATTTGAAGCACGAGAGCAAGGAGTTCATCATCAGCACACCATTTGTTACTTCTTGGAGAGTGGTGTCTCCTAGATTGGCTAGGTGTCACTTGGGAGCCTCCGACAAGATTGTGGAGTTGAACCAAGGAGTTTGTAATGGCAAGGAGATCTCCCACTTCGTGAAGATCTACCCTAGTGAGGCAAGTACTTCGTGGGCGACGGCGATGGTAGGATAGACAAGGTTGCTTCTTCGTGGACCCTTCGTGGGTGGAGCCCTCCGTGGACTCGCGCAACCGTTACCCTTCGTGGGTTGAAGTCTCCATCAACGTGGATGTACGATAGCACCACCTATCGGAACCACGGATAAAAAATCTCCGTGTCAACATTGCGTTTTCTCCCGCAATCTCATCCCTTTACCTTCATGTGCAATTGTTTTACATTCCTCTGCTATACTCTTAGAATTGCATGTATAGGTTGATTGCTTGACTTGTGCTAAGTTGCTAAAATCTGCCAAGAACTAAAATTGGGAAAAGGCTAGATTTTTATTTGGTCAAGTAGTCTAATCACCCCCCCCTCTAGACATACTTTCGATCCTACAGGTGCGGGCGTCGCGGTTGCAGCGGATGGAGCCAGGGATCCAGGCGGTGCTGCTAGCACTCCCATCGTGGCTGGAGTAGAGACCGGGGCCGCAGGCGCGACCCAATCTATTCAACATGCCGCTGATCATACTTTCGCCGGTGCGGGTTATGGAGATGCTCAGCTTCCTCCCGCTCCCCCCACCAGCAAGCTCAACCAACACGACATCGACGACCGCTCTGGTGCGAGCCAAGACCCATTGGCCATGCTGCCTGTCGGTGGGAAATGACACCTATGGGATCACAAGAATCCCTACTACGGTTGCCGGGGCGCGGGGTTGTGAGAAGAGTAGGATTAACAGTTAGCACAAGGATCGTTTACCCAGGTCCGGGCCGCGAGGATGCGTAAAACCCTAGTCCTGCTTTGGTGGATGTATTGAGTGTTCTTGAGCTCTCGAACTAGCTATGGTGGTTGTGTAGTTCAAAAGAGCCGAATCCCACTCCAGTACGCCATGGGCCTCCTTTTATAGTCGAAAGGGGCTGCCACAGTGGCACACAGGAGGTGGAAAGGCCTACAGTACTGTGAGCTTATCGCCCGTATTACAGGACAAGACGCATTTAATGTGTCGCTTAGGTGTCCCCTAGCTTTATCGGGGACGGGAGCGAGGCCCGTCCCATCCGTCGCCACTCCTCTTTGCTTCGACACGCGCCCTAGCCAGCGATGCATGTTTTGCCATGTAGGCAGGCAGGCAGCTGAGGTGGCATGGTGGTAGGGTCTTCACGAAGATCTGCATGCCGCCATGCAGGCGCTTACTGATTTAGCCTAGAAGCTTCATGTTGCCATGCAAGTGCCTGCCCAGTTGGTCGGGCTGGCGGCTGCATGCTAATGGCGGTGGAAACTTGGCTGGTGCGGGCCTGGCAGTGGCCCCGCTAATATCCTCGGCAAGGGCCTTGCTGGGGGCCCGACAAGGGTCTTGCCGTGGCGTGCAGTCGTCCCCGGCAAGGATCTTGCCGGGGGTCTCGTGGCTTTCCTCGGCAAGGATCCCGCTGAGGGTCGCCGTCTTCTGGTCCTCATTTGATCTCATATATCTATGATCTTGACAAAGATCTGCATGCCACCACAGAGGTGCCTCCCAAGCCCTGGTCCAATCGTAGTTGGTTGGGTTGGAACCTGTGGGCTCAAGGGTGGCTCGCTCTGTTGGTGTTTGGGCAAGTTGCCCCGGCAAGGTTCATGCCGGGGCCGCGGAGGCCGCCCCGGCAAGGGCCTTGCCGGGGGTCTCCACCTCGTCCCTTTGCTGTCTTGTATTTCTGGCCTTGGCGTTGCCTCTGACCATCTTGTTCCTCTGGCTTCTCTCCATCTTCCCTTCCCTTCCCTACTTAGTGTGGCCGTGGGCGGGGCTCCGACTGTCCATGCACAAGTAAAGGGGTTAAAAGGAGCACCCCTACTTTTGTACACCGACAGGAGCCCCGGGGCCTGGGCCACACATAAGCGCGATACGTTGTTGGGCCAAGCCCAAAACGGTGCGCGGGCAGGAGGTGCGGATTTTGCGGCAGTAATTTTCCGTCTGTTGTGCTTCCCCACGACCTACGCGCGACGTGGAGGGTCGTGCGTGACGTGGGGGTCATGCGTGGGGCGGTTTCCGCATGCATGCATCACATCATGGTAAAGAGGCTGCTCACGCCTTCCCCATAAAAGAGGGAGGCGTGGAGGCGCGGCTCATTTACTGGATGGACTCGGGTCGCGGTCTTCAAGGCGCCCACACCCCCCCCCGATCATGGGGTGGGAATCGGTCGCCTCACTTGTCCTTTCGACCCTTCTCGCCCGCCACGCGTCCTTCATGCAAGTGGCGGGCAGTGGAGGCAGGAAACCGGGCCGTCGCTGATTGGGGCGGCCGGTCGGTCCTGATTCCCTGCGCCTCTGACGGCTGGATTGGCTGAGTGGGGCGGCCGAGCCCCGACCTCGCCCCTTTATAAGGAGGGGGAGGGAGGGCGTCGTCCCACATTCCTTCAGCACCCATCCTCCTTCACCTGTGTTTCTTACTCCCACCTACCATGGCGAGAGGAGGTGCTGGGCCTTCGATGGTGGCGGCGAGGGTCGCTGCTTGTCAGCGCGTTCCTCCTTCCCACGAGCCCGCAGCGGCGGAGCCAGCCGCAAGAGGAAGGGGGAGGGGGCGTGGCCGAGGTCGCCGTGGCGGTCGGGCGAGAGGGGGACGAGGTGGCGCGGCGACCGCGCCTCCACCAGCGGTGCCTCCCGCGACGGAGGGTCACGTCGGGGACCGGCCCCGCGAGTTCTTCATCCGGATGCGCCAGCCACCGCATCGTCGTCTCCGTCTCCCCACCCCCTTCGCTCAGGAGATGGAGCTCGATCCGCCCAGACTCTCAGATTGCACATGAGGGGCTGCGGGTCCGGTGACATGCGGGTCGACGTCGACTTCCCTGGTCCTCAGGTTATGTATCTCCGTCGTGGATGGAAGATGTTTGCCCGCATCCATAGCTTGACGGTGGGGCTCGTCCTCTACTTCAAGTTAATGGAGGGCGGCTTGCTCTCCATCAAGGTCTTCGGAGAGCATGGAACTCGCCTGAAGTGCTGCGTGGAGAGCTCCTCTGACGATGAAGATTCCTCCTCAAGCGGGAGTGACGAGGAGGACAGCGACAGCGACGATGGGGGAGTCGAGCGGCAGGATGCCGACTCCAACTGACCTCGCCGCCCCTTCCTCGGCCACGCGCCTTGCCGTGGGTCTTCCTCGCCAAGCTCTCCATCGGGGCACTCCCTGTCGTCTCCTTGGGCGGCTGGCGTAGGAGGGCCAGAGAAGGCGAAGAAGGCGGGTGGCGGCTGTCATCTCGGAGTACGTGGGCACCGACGCCTTCGTCGCGTATTGCCGGCCCGCTGCCTAGTCTTCCAGCTCCTTTCCCGGCACCAAGATGTTCTATTGGTGCCTTCTGTTTCTTGCACCTCGCCTAGGCGCCCCTTTTTCCCTCTGTTGTCTTGCTCCACCTTCTGAGGAGAGGGACAAGAAAGGGATTATAGGCACCTTATCTTTTTTTAGTTTGTAAGCCTGCGGGCACTTGTTAGATTTAAGACTTGTAATCCCCTTGCTCATGTTTTTAATTCCGTATGAACGGTACCTATATGGGATGTTTTTAATGAAAAGGGGGTTTCCCGAGTTCTTGTGCGTGAGCGAGGCCCATGAGAAGGACGAATCCTTGTTATTTTTGAGATAAACATTGATCCCCGGCAACAGTCCTTGCCGTCTCTCCACCTCGGTCGACCGTTCTCGCGCTCTTGGCGGAGGCAGGGGCGAAGTAGAGTTAGGCCCCTCATTCATCTCCTTGCCACCGCGGCTACCCAAGAGGTAGCTCTTGGGTTCAGGAAAGGGGGAGCACGGTGGTTTTAAGAATATAAACGAGATTTCACATATCCCAGGTCTATACGGAAACGCGTGACAGGGGGATGAAATACTTATCTGAATCTGCAGCCTCCGGCAACCTTGGCTTGCCGTGGTTGGATCCTTGTATCTTTAGCCCCCGGCGGTCTTGGCCTGCCGGGGCCGGAGCGCCGGTTCGTTCTCTTCTTCCCAAGCGGCTCAGCAGAAGTGTTCGCGTGCCCTGTGAACCAAAGAGAACAGAAAGATGCGAAACTCGACCTCCAGGCTAGGGGTTAGTCGTCGTCAAGCACTACCAACCCTAACCGAGGAAGAAACTTAGACCTAGCACGCATGCTATAACTTAGGGCACCGGCGCTTCGTTTATTTATGCTCAGGGTCTGCGCCTGGCTTTGTACAGAGGGTTACATGCCTTGCCGGCAAAGCTTGTACAAAAGGTGGCTTGCCGGGAGGCCCGACAAGCCGTGCCTTATGGGTAAAACTTGCGAAGATGCTCGATGTTCCAGGAGTTGCTCACTGAGACAGCATCTTCGGTCTCTAGGTAGACTGCACCGGGCCTGGTGACTCGTATTACCCGATAAGGGCCTTCCCACTTTGGCGTCAACTTGTTGGAATTCTTGGCCGACTGAATGCGCCGAAGAACAAGGTCGCCTTCCTCAAAGCTTCGGGCATGGACCTTGCGGCTATGGTAGCGGCGCAAGGCCTGCTGGTAGCGTGCTGCTCTCACAGCCGCCCGAAGACAATCTTCCTCAAGGAGCGTTGCGTCATCTTGCCGCAACTGCTCTTGCTCAAGCTCATCATAAGCGAGCACTCGAGGTGACCCGTATATGTGTTCTGTGGGGAGAACTGCTTCTGCCCCATATACTAGGGCAAAGGGTGTCTGGCCGATGGCTCGATTTGGCGTCGTCCTAAGAACCGCCAGCAACTCATCAATCCAGCGCCTTCCGCTCTTGTGCAGCTTGTGAAAAGTCTTCGTTCTCAAGCCTCGCAACACTTCAGCATTTGCCCTCTCCGCTTGGCCCTTGCTCCGGGGGTGGGCCACGGAAGCAAAACAGACCTTGCTGCCGAGGTCTTGAATGTATTGCATGAAGGTGTGGGTTGTGAACTGCGTGCCGTTGTCAGTGATGACTCTGTTTGGCACACCAAAATGACAGACTAGTCCCTTGAAGAACTTGACGGCTGACTGTGTTGTCACCTTCCTCACCGGTTCCACCTCTGGCCACTTTGTGAGCTTGTCGACTGCAACGTACAAGTAGTCAGAGCCCCCGACAGCACGGGGGAAGGGGCCCAGTATGTCGAGCCCCCAGACCAAAAATGGCCAGGAGAGAGGGATTGTTTGAAGGGCTTGAGCTGGTTGATGAAGCTTCTTTGAATGGAACTGACACGCTTCACACTTGGTTACTAGTGCTGTTGCATCCTGGAGGGCGGTGGGCCAGAAGAAGCCTTGCTGGAATGCCTTGCCGGCATGGGCCCTTGACCCTATGTGAGAGCCACATATGCCTCCATGTATCTCTGCCAACAACTCCAGTCCTTCCTCCTGGGGGATGCACTTCAATTTCACACCGTTCGGTCTTCTTTTGTACAGGACGTCATCGACGAACTGGTACAAGGCAGACCGACGGGATACTTTTTCCGCTTCTTCCTACTCCTCAGGAAGTTCCCCTATCTGGAGGAAATGGACGGTATGTTGTGCCCATGCTGGAGCCTGGGGCTCGACGGGAAAGGACCAAAGGCATCTCTTCCGCCATGGGGGCAGCCGTCTCTACGGCCAGGGCTTGGCGCCCTACCGGAGCCAGCCGTCCCTCGGCAGGCTCAGGATCCGCGGCAACACCCTTGCCGGCAGCCCCTGGGGGCTCGGCGGGAAAGTACTTGCCAGGGCCTGACTTCCTCCGCTTGTTCTGCTCTCTTGATGGCTTGATGGATGGTTGAGTTAACCGAAGCAAAAAGGTACCTGGTTCCACAGGTAGCTTGAATGCAGCGCACTTTGATAGGTAGTCAGCGATGTCGTTCTCCACTCGGGGAACGTGCTCCGCTTGTATACCGTCGAAGCGCTCTTCTAGTTTCCTCACCTCATCTACGCAGGCCTCCATCAACGGACTCTGATAATCCTTGTTAACTTGTCTGATGACAAGCTGTGAATCACCCCTGACGATGAGCTTTTTCACCCCGAGGTCCGCCGCGACCCTGAGACCGGCAAGCAGCCCCTCGTATTCAGCAGTGTTGTTTGTGGACATCTCCCTGGGAAAGTGCATATGGATCAGATACTTGAAGTGCTCTCCGGTGGGTGCGACAAGCAGCACACCGGCACCGGCGCCTTGCAGAGAGAAAGCCCCATCAAAGTACATGATCAAGTCGCGGCTTGCTTCCTTGTCGGGGAGAGCGGTCTCCTGGATTTCTTCGTCGGGCGTTGAGGTCCATTCTGCAATGAACTCTGCCAAGAGCCTGCTCTGGATTGTTGAGGTACTTTCAAACTTCAACCCAAAGCTCGACAACTCCAAGGCCCATTCCACAATCCTTCCGGTCGCATCTGGGTTATGCAGTATCCGTTGCAATGGGAGGCGGGTGACGACAGTGATCTCGTGGGCTTGGAAGTAATGACGCAGCTTCCTCGAGGCCATAAGGAGGCCGAAGAGAAATTTCTGCACACCGGAGTACCTCGACCTAGCCCCCTGCAAGAGGGAGCTGGCAAAGTAAACCAGGTGCTGCATCATCTTCTTCTTCTGCACCACTTCACTTGACTGCGCGGGCACTGCCCTGATGGCGTCGGGCACTGCCCTGATGGCGTCGGACTCTGCCGGGGGCCTTGCCTTGCCGGCACCAGGCCCTGCCGGGGGAATCTCTGGCTTGCCATCCGCTGGTCCTGCCATCGCCACTGCCTCCTCGTCGACCTCCCTCTGTGCTACCAGTGCGGCGCTGACCACTTGATTCGTTGCCGCTAGATACAGCAACAACGGCTCTTGTGGTTTAGGCGCAACCAGTACTGGCATGGAGGAAAGGTATTTCTTCAGATCCTACAACACCGCCTCGGCTTCTGGGGTCCACTCCATTGGGCCTGCCTTCTTCAAGATTTTGAAAAAGGGGAGGGCGTGCTCGGCGGACTTGGAGATGAATCGGCTCATGGCGGCAACGCAGCCAGTGAGCCGACGCACATCCTTGATCCGCTAGGGCGCCTCAATCTGTTCAATAGCCTTGATCTTGTCTGGGTTTGCCTCAATCCCGCGCTGCGATACAAACAACCCGAGAAGCTTGCTGGACGGAACACCGAACACACACTTCTCAGGGTTCAGCTTGAGGTTGATCTTTCGCGGGTTGGCAAACGTCTCTTCCAGGTCTTGTACAAGAGTTGCCATGTCCTTGGTTTTTACCACTATGTCATCCATGTATGCTTCCATATTTCTATGGAGCTGGGGTTCAAAACCAATTTGGACCGCTCTTGCAAACTTCAAGCCAGCACTCCTCAACCCGAAGGCATCCGTAAAAAGCAATACCTACCACATGGGGTGATGAATGCTGTCTTCTCTTCATCTTCTCTTGTCATGAAGATCTGGTGGTAGCCCGAGTAGGCATCGAGCAATGACAACAGATCACACCCGACCGTGGAGTCAGCAATCTGGTCGATGCACGGCAACGGGAAGGTGTCCTTGGGACAAGCCTTATTGATATCCGTGTAGTCAATACACAGCCTCCACTTCCCATTTGCCTTGTGCACCACCGGATTGGCCAACCACGTTGGATGGAGCACTCCTCTGATCAAACCTGCCACTTCCAACTTCCTGATCTCCTCTGTGATGAACTCCTGCCTTTCCAGAGCCTGCTTGCTGACCTTCTGCTTGACGGGCCGCGCGTGAGGACAGACAGCTAGGTGGTGCCCAATCACCTCCCTGGGAACACCGGGGATGTCAGATGCTTGCCATGCAAACACGTCGACATTCGCCCACAGGAAGGTGACGAGCGTGCCTTCCTATTTGCTGTCGAGGGTGGAGCTTATGGTGAAAGCCCCTCCCGTGCCATCCTCCCTAACGGACACCTTCTTGGTCTGCGGTGGCTCAGCTCTGGATTTCTTGCTCTTGCCGGTGGAGCTCTCTAGCACGTCCTCGACGGTAGCACAACACTCCGAAGAGGTGCGCTTGCCGGAGTGGGTGCGAGAGGTCTTGCCGGGCTTCTTCTTCCCTCCCAGGGCTTCAGTGGTAGGAGCAAGTGCCTTGGCAGTAGCTGCTGCAACTGCTTCCCGGTAGAGTTGCTCGACGCAAATCAGCGTGCCCTTCTTGTCGGAGGGGACGGAGATGATGGTCAACGGCCCGGGCATCTTCAGCATGTTGTAGGCGTAGTGCGATGCCGCCATGAACTTGGCTAGGGCCGAGCGGCCGAGGATCCCGTTGTAGGGCAAGGGGATCTCGGCCACATCAAAGACGATCCTCTCCGTCCTGTAGTTCAACTCTCCTCCAAACTTCACGGGCAGTGTGACCTTCCCCTTCGGCTGGCTCCTCCCCGGATTGACCCCTTGAAATGTGCCCGTTTCCTCGAGGTCTCCATCAGGAATTTGCAGTCTTTTGATCATGACGGGCGAGATCAAGTTCAGGCCGGCCCTGCCGTCAACCAACATCTTGTTCACCTTGAGGTTGTGTATCGTTGGAGAGACCAACAACGGCAAACACCCGACCACGGTTGTGCGTTCAGGGTGGTCCTTGGCGTCAAAGATGAGGGCGTGCTGGACCACTTCAGTGGCTTCTGAGCGTTGAACGGCGGCTCCGCTACTGTAATCTCACGCGCCCACTGCTTGAGCTGGCAGTGAGAAGTATGCAGCGAGGCGCCACCATCGACGCACACGGCCTCCGTAGCCTTCTGGAACTCTTGCTCGCCGGACTTGTCGTCTCCGTAATGATCATCATCTTCTTGCTTCTTGTCACGGCCCCGGGCGGGCCTCTCTCGCTGGTTGTCCTTGTCGCGGCGGCCTCATTGGCCGCCACGCTTCTTGTCGGATCCCTCGGCACCGTCTTGACCCTTCTCCTTGTCCTGCCTCTCATACTCGGCCTTTTGCTTCTCAGCAAGCAGCTCTACTTGCCGGCAGTTCTGGAGGTCGTGGCCCTTGGTGCGGTGGATCTTGCAGTACTGCTTGCCAGAGCCCCCTGGCTTGTCGGCAGCCGCCAAGGCCCGACAAGCGGCACACCCGGCGATTTCTTTGCCGAGGTCGTCTGCCTTGGCCTTCTTGGCGGCGCCGGTGCTGTCGGATCCCTCGACGGCAAGCACGGCCTTGCCCTTGCGTTTCCTGTTGCGACGCCAGCCCTTCTTCGTGGGGGCGGTGGTGTCTTCATCAGTAGAGTCGGTTTCCACGCCGGGGTACTTCCTTCCCTCTTCAGCCCGGGCGCACCTATCGTCCAGAACATAGAGTTTGGCCACATCCTTAACCTTGGTCATCACCAGCTCTTCGCGCATCTTGCGGTTGCGCACGTTCTGATGGAACGCGCTGATCACGGCGGTGGGATGAACGTCGGGGATGTTGTACTGCACCCGGCTGAATCTCTAGATGTACTTGCGCAGGTTTTCCCCTTCCTTATGGGGAATGACATGCAAATCACTGGCCTGGCCATGAGCTTGGTGGCCTCCAGTGAAGGCGCCAGTGAACTCATGGCATAGATCCGACCAAGAAGAAATGGAATCCGCTGGCAAGTGCAACAACCAAGACATGACATTGGGCTTCAGTCCCAACGGGAAGTAATTGGCAAGCACCTTGTCGTCGCGAGCTCCGGCAGCCTGCATCGCAATGGTGTAGATGCTGAGAAACTCTGACGGATGGGTCTTGCCAGTGTACTTCTCGCCGACGTCGGGTTTGAACGTGCGGTGGGACGGCCACTTGAACTGCCACAGCTCACGGGTAAAGGCTGGGCAGCCCACCTCGTAAGGTAGGCCGCCGGAGCCCCCCGGTGCTGGGTGGTCCATAGCGGGTCCCGCCCGCTTGTCTGACTGGTGGCGTGTATCACGCCGGCGCTCGATAGCGGTTCGAGCATCTTCGTGAGCTCGTTCTCGAAGAAGTTGGCGCTGGTTGCGGTGGTTCCGCGGATCGGACGATGCTATAGAGATGTTATCACAAGCGTCGTCACGACGGGCCGACACCCGCGGTGGCTGGCGAGGAGGAGGAGAGTGCACCGTGACCGCAGTACCCCAGGTCCTCCCGGCGCTGGCATGTGGTTGCTCGGTGGAGCGCCGGCCCGAGGGCCCCGCCGGTCGCGGATCATCTTTGTTGGCGACGGCGACGAGGCTTCGGATGGTGGCCCTCCACTCGTTGAGCTTCTCTGCAGCAGGAGGGAAGTCGAGGAGCAGCTGCGCACGCGCCAAAGCTTCTGCTGGCGTGGGTGGCGGCGACAGCTGCGTGGACCATGGCGCGCTTCGTCTTCCAACCACGTTAGAAGGAGCTCTATCCCGGCCCAGCGGCTGCGTGCCATTTTCGCCAGGACTTCGGCGGGCATGCTGAAGTCCTTTGTCCCGCGGACGAAGCACAGGGCTCTTCCCATGGCGGTGTCCAGGGTCACCAGTGTGGTGACGCTGCTCGTCGCACACACCATGGGAAGAGCGCGCTGTGGTCGCCGGGGTTGGCATCTTGGAGGTCGCTGCGCCGCCCGTAGGGGGTACAGCGACGCCCCTAGAGGGCCCCGTGCCGCTTGCGGGGGGCCCAGCCCTGTCCTTTGACCTGGCGGCGTGCGGCTCGTCGTCTGGCGCACGAACGATGCCGCTCACCAGGCTCTAACCGTCGGGGCGATGCTGGTGCTCGCGGGCCGCGGCTCGGGTTCTGTCCGCGACCGGCCCGCTCCTCGCCCGCACTGGCGCGGGCCGCTCGGCTCCCGACGCGCCGATCACTGTGATCGTCTTCTTCTTGGGAGCCATGGCGATGAAGAACTGCTATGCTAACTACTAGACCAGATTCTCACAATTGCACCCCCTACCTGGCGCGCCAAAGATGTCGGTGGGAAACGACACCTATGAGATCACAAGAATCCCTACTACGGTTGCCGGGGCGTGGGGTTGTGAGAAGAGCAGGATTAACAGTCAACACAAGGATCGTTTACCCAGGTTCGGGCCGCGAGGATGCGTAAAACCCTAGTCCTGCTTTGGTGGATGTATTGAGTGTTCTTGAGCTCTCGAACTAGCTATGGTGGCTGTGTAGTTCAAAAGAGCCGAATCCCCCTCCAGTACGCCATGGGCCTCCTTTTATAGTCGAAAGGGGCTGCCACAGTGGCACACAGGAGGTGGAAAGGCCTACAGTATTGTGAGCTTATCGCCCGTATTACAGGACAAGACGCATTTAATGTGTCGCTTAGGTGTCCCCTAGCTTTATCGCGGACGGGAGCGAGGCCCGTCCTGCCCGTCGCCGCTCCTCTTCGCTTCGACACGTGCCCTGGCCAGCGATGCATGTGGCGCCATGTAGGCAGGCAGGCACCTGAGGTGGCGCGGTGGTAGGGTCTTCACGAAGATCTGCATGCCGCCATGCAGGCGCTTGCTGATCTGGCCTGGAAGCTGCATGTTGCCATGCAAGTGCCTGCCCAGTTGGTCGGGCTGGCAGCTGCATGCTAATGGCGGTGGAAACTTGGCTCATGCGGGCCTGGCAGTGGCCCCGCTGATGTCCTCGGCAAGGGCCTGGCCGGGGGCCCGGCAAGGGTCTTGCCGTGGCGTGCAGTCGTCCCCGGCAAGGATCTTGCCGGGGGTCTCGTGGCTTTCCTCGGCAAGGATCCCTCCGAGGGTCGCCGTCTTCTGGTCCTCATTTGATCTCATATATCTATGGTCTTGACAAAGATCTGCATGCCACCACAGAGGTGCCTCCCGAGCCCTGGTCCAATCGTAGTTGGTTGGGCTGGAACCTGTGGGCTCAAGGGTGGCTCGCTCTGTTGGTGTTTGGGCAAGTTGCCCTGGCAAGGGTCTTGCCGGGCCGTGGAGGCCGCCCTGGCAAGGGCCTTGCCGGGGGTCTCCACCTTGCCCCATTGTTGTCTTCTGTTTCTGGCCTTGGCGTTGCCTCTGACCATCCTGTTCCTCTGGCTTCTCTCCGGCTTCCGTCCCCTGCCCTGCTTAGTGTGGCTGTGGGCGCGGCTCCGACTGTCCGTGCACAAGTAAAGGGGTTAAAAGGAGCGCCCCTATTTTTGTACACCGACACTGCCTGGAGGGGCAGAGACGGGACGTGTGCCTCATCCCGCGTCGGGCGAGCGAAACAACACACCGAGCGGCGCCGTCGACCCACAACGACCATGTGCGCACGGGAAGAGCCCAGCCGAGCAAGAGCATGGTCACTAGGAACAGCTCCGGTCACATCAGATTCCTCTAGCAACGGGCTCGAGGTGCCGAGACCCCAACAACGCTCATTCTGCCTCGACCGGAAGTCGAGCGGTGTCGCGCTCTGCCTCCCACGCCATGCTGGAGACGGCGGCCGAAGCAGTGGCAAATGCTCAGTTGTTGCCGGACTTCCCTCTGGCAGGAGACAACATGGACGAGTGGAGGGCTACCATCCAAAGCATCCTTGGATTTTCTGAGGTCAACAAGCCCCCATGTGTGGAGCCTTCGCGATGCCCGCAGGCGACGCGGGCGGCCCATGCCGGAGGTCAAGATGGGAGGACCACACCCATGGTGCAGTCCCCTCCGCGGCAACCCACTCAAGGGCGGCCACAACAAGGTCAGCAACCCCAAGATATTGATGATCATGATGAGGCATCAATGGCTTCGTCTGACCCATGACTCCAACAAGATCAACGCTAAGTGTTGAGAGACAGGAGGAAGGAGGACGCTCGCGTCACCATTAGCGGCATCGCGAGACACGCCGTCAGCCAGACGGGCGTAATGGAGCCGATGTCGACGAACCTGCGCCCAGTGCTGGCGGGTACCTGCTTTACAAGGTAGGATGCCCGGCCTTCACTCGCGAGCTGCGGCAAGTCCAATGGCCATCCTCTCACACCTTCAAGCCTGACTTGCCGGAGAAGTGTGATACAAAGCTGAACCCGGTAGAGTTTCTAGGCATCTATACAATTGCCGTTCAAGACACCGGGGGAAGGGATGAAAAAGTGCTTGCCAACTACTTCCCGCTGGCTCTCAAGCCAAAGGTGAGGTCCTCGTTAATGCACATGCCGGAGGATTCCATCTCCTCTTGGGCGGATCTGTGCAACAAGTTTGTCGGCACCTTTACGGGTGGCCACCAAGAACCAGGATGGCCTAGTGACCTGCAAACCCTTCTGCAGAAGGGGGGGGAAGTTTACACAAGTATTTGTAGAGGTTTAGCCGAGTGCACTACAACATTCCAAAGATACACGCGGCTGCTATGATTGCCGCATTTCATACAAATGTGCACAACCGCAGAATGCGGGCCAAGATGAATGTTCAGTTGCCCAAGGCTGTCAGCAAGCTCTACAGGTTGGTGGATAAGTGCGCTCGTGCTGAAGAAGGGAGAAGACTTCCAGGGGAAGAGGCAGGTGTCGAAGTCGATTCAGAAGATGACTACGACTGTGCCACCCCTAGGAAGAAGAATAAGAAGTGCAAGAAAAAGTGGAAGGAGAAAGCAGTGATGGCCATTGAGAGTGCAGGTGATCTTAGCGTCGTTAAGAAAGCAAAAATTCAGCCACCCGGCAAGGAAGCTGCTACCTGCACTGATTGCCGGGCGGCAGCGGCTGCTGAGAAAACCGGCAAGTCTGACGGGCCGTACTGCAAGATCCACAGGACCAAGGGTCATGATCTTCAAGATTGCAAGCAAGTTAGGGAGTTGGTTGAGAAGTAGAAGGCCGAGTATGAAATGCGCGACAAGGAGAGAAATCGGAACGGTACTGGCGGAAAGGGCCACGGTGTTCGTAACAGGCACCGCGGCAAGTTTGATCGGCAGAAAGAGAAACCCGCCAGGGGCCGTGAGAAGAAGGAAAATGAGGATGACAGCGAAGAAGAGGATGATGAAACCAGTGAACAGGAGTTTCAGAGAGCTACTGAGGCGATGTGCATTGATAGGGGCGCATCTTTCCACTCCTCTCACCGCCAACTCAAGCAGTGGGTGCGTGAGGTTAATGTTGCAGAACCAATGGCGAGCGCCCGGCAACCCCTCAAGTGTCCCCGCACGCCCATCATCTTTGACATTGAGGATCATCCAGACCACACTACTGCGGTGGGATGTTTGTCATTGTTAGTTTCACCAACAATCTGCAACCTCAAGGTCACCAAGATGTTGGTTGACGGCGGGGAAGGTTTGAATTTGATTTCCCCTGGTGTGCTGAAGAAGCTCTAGATCCCTGACGAAGACCTAAAGAAGATTGGCACTTTCCAAGGAATCAATCAGGGAGGAGCCAGCCGAAGGGAAAGATTACCCTATCGGTAACATTTGGCGGGGAAATAAACTTCAGGACTGAGAAAACTATGTTCGATGTTGTTGAACTTCCCCTGCCATTTAATGAGATTCTTGGTTGACCAGCTCTGGCCAAGTTCATGGCTGCGTCTCAGTACGCCTACAACACTTTGAAGATGCCTAGTCCCATGGGGGTCATTACCATCCCGTCGGACAAGAGGGGTGCAGTCATCTATGTAGATAAGATGTATAGAGACGCGGTAGCAACGGAGGCCGTCAGGGCCTCAACTCCCGCCAAGAAGGAGAAGAAAGTTAAAGGAACCAGCAAGGATGCCGATAAGGAACCCGGGAAGCGCGCCTCTTCGGAGTGCGCCATGCCCGGCAGCGACTTGTCGGGGAGTTCGGCTGGCAGAAGATCCAGCGCTGCTCCCCCTGCAACCAAGGAAGTTCCGGCGCGGCAGGATGGCACTGATGGTACTTTTATCATTAGTGCTACCCTTGATGACGAATAAGAAAGCGCGCTCGTTGCCTTCCTCTGGGTGAATGTTGATGTGTTTGCCCGGCAACCATCTGACATCCCCGGTGTTCCCAGGGAGGTAATCGAGGACCACCTTGTTATCCATCCTCACGCCCGCCCCATCAAGCAAAAAGTAAGGAAGAAGGCCTTGGAGTGGCAACAGTTCGTTCCTGAGGAAATTAAGAAGCTAGAAGCAGCAGGTTTGGTCCGAGGAGTACTGCATCCTACTTGGTTAGCTAATCTAGTGTTGGTGCACAAGGCTAATGAGAAGTGGAGACTTTGTATTGACTTCACTGACTTGAACAAGGATTTTCCAAAGGATCCCTTCCCCTTGCCGTGCATTGACCAGATTTTCGATTCCACCTCCGGATTTGATTTGCTCTCCTTTCTGGATGCGTACTCTGGGTACTACCAGATCTTCATAGCCAAGGAAGACGAAGAAAAGACCGCCTTTATTACCCCATGTGGCACGTACTGCTTTCTGCGTATGCCTTTCGGGCTAAAAATCGCTGGTTCTACGTTCGCAAGGGCTGTGCAGATTGGTTTTGAACCACGGCTTCACAGAAACATTGAAGCTTATATGGATGATATGGTGGTCAAAACCAATGACAAATCTTCACTCATTGAGGATTTAGAGGAGACCTTTGGAAATTTGTGGAAGATCAACTTGAAGCTCAACCCGGAGAAATGTATGTTTGGCGTCCCTTCTAGCAAGCTTCTTGTGTTCTTTGTGCCTCAGCGAGGGATAGAAGCCAACCCTGACAAGATCAAGGCGATATAATAGATTCAAGCTCTGAAGACCGTCAAGGATGTGAGACGTCTGACTGGCTATGTGGCCGCACTGAGCAGATTCATTTCTAAATTCATAGAGCGCGCCTTGGCGTTCTTCAAAATATTGAAGAAGGCTGGTCCAATGAAATGGACTCCAGAGGCCGAGGCTGCGCTACAGGATTTGAAAGCTTAGTTTTCCTCTGCTCCAACCCTGATTGCACCCAAATCACAAGAGTCGTTGTTGCTGTATCTAGCGGCAACAAAACAAGTGGTTAGTGCTGCCCTGGTGGCGCAGAGGGAAGTGGATAGCGGAGAAACTACTACGGCAGAACCACCCAGTGTAGAACCAACTCTGTCCCTGGCAAGGCTTGCCGGCAGTGATGAAGGGGAACCTCAAATCAGTACTACTTCGCGGGAAGGGATGGCAAGAAAGAAGATGGTGCAGCGACCAGTCTACTTTGTTAGCTCCCTCTTGCAGGGGGCTAGATCAAGGTACTCTGGAGTCTAAAAGTTGATCTCCGGCCTCCTCATGGCCTCGATGAAGCTGCGCCATTACTTTCAAGCCCATGAGATCACCGTTGTGACTCGCCTCCCACTACGGTGAATCTTGAGGAACCCCGAAGCCACCGACGGGATAGTGGAATGGGCTCTGGAGCTATCAAGTTCTGATTGCACGGTAACTATCCAGAGAAGAGCACTAGCAGAATTTATAGCAGAATGGAACCGACGCCCAATCAGGAGATCATGCAGACTGCCCTTCCCGGCAATGATGCCCCTAAGGAATGAGTAATGTACTTTGACAGTGTTTTCTCGCTCCAAGGTGCTAGCGTGGGGGTATTACTGATTGCGCCCATGGGAGAACACCTCAAGTACGTCATCAAAATGCATTACCCCATGGAAGATGCCACTAATAACACATCAGAATATGAAGGGCTCCTTGCCGGGCTCTGGGTTACTATAGAGTTGGGAATCAAGAAGTTGATCATACGCGGCGACTCCCAGCTCGTAGTGAAGTAGGTGAACAAGGATTATCAAAGCCCGCTGATGAAAGCGTACGTGGAAGAGGTGAGGAAGCTGGAGGAACACTTTGATGGGCTTCAAACAGAGCACATGCCTCGTGCGGAAAACAGCATCGCTGATCACCTGTCGAAGTGCTCCGCATAGAAGCTTCCTGTGGACCAGGCACTTTTGTAGTCCACCTCACCCAGCCATCAGTTTCTCCATCAGTCTTGGCCAAAACAAAACAAAAAAACTCAACCCCGGCAAACATTTACCAGCAGAGCACCCTGAAACTGCTAGTGAGAAGGTTGCTGGGAAAGATCCTGCACTGATTGATGAGCCATGCTCTCAAGCAGAATCATAGGTCCTTACCGTTGAGGGAAGCGCATCCACAGCTAAAGAAATGCCTTTGGTCTTCCTCGTTGAGCCCCAGGCTCCGGCATGGGCACAACACATAGTCTGATTCTTGCAAACTGGAGAACTCCCTGACGATCCAAAGGAATCTGAGAAAGTAGCCCGACAATCGAGTATGTACCAGTTTCTGGACCACATTTTGTACCGAAAGAAGTCGAACGGCGTGAAGCTAAAGTGTATCAGTCAAGAAGATGGACTGGTGTTGTTGGCGAAGATACATGGAGGTGTGTGTGGCTCACATTTGGGATCAAGAGCACTTGTCAGGAAAGCATTCCGGCAAGGATTCTACTAGCCCACCACCCTCTAGGATACTACTGAGCTCGTCACCTAGTATGAAGCATGTCAGTTTCATTCCAAGAATATTCACCAGCCAGCTCAAGCCTTGCAGACCATCCCTTTATCATGGCCTTTCGTGGTCTGGGGGCTCGACATATTGGGCCCCTTTCCCCGTGCTACTGGGGGCTTTGAATTGTTGTATGTGTCTATAGACAAGTTTACAAAGTGGCCTGAAGTAGAGCGAGTGAGAAAGGTGGTGGCGCAATTAGCTATCAAGTTCTTTAAGGGGCTGGTGTGTCGTTTTGGAGTGCCCAACAGAGTGATCACCGACAACGGCACCCAATTCACCAGCCGCGCCTTCACGCAATACATCCAAAGCCTTGGAAGCAAGCTCTCTTTCGCCTCTGTTGCTCGCCCAAGGAGCAACAAGCAGGCGGAATGTAACACCCCGGATGTAACTTTCCATATTTGTAACTCCAACTCTTGCCATTTTCGGCTATGTGTTATGATATTCCCTCCGTGGTTGGGTTTTGTTTTTCGTTTTACATTTTGTTCATGTCATGCATCTCATATCATGTCATCATGTGCATTGCATTTGCATACGTGTTCGTCCCATGCATCCGAGCATTTTCCCCGTTGTCCGTTTCGCAATCCGGCACTCCCACCTTCTCCGGCACACCCCTCTTGTTTCTTTTCATGAGCGGGTGTTGAATGTTCTCGAAATAGACCGAGTCTTGTCATGTGGCCTTAGTATACCACCGGTAGACCACTGGTCAAGTTTCGTTCCATTCGGAGGTCGTTTAATGCTCCAACGGTTAACCGGGTAACCGCAAAGTCCTTTTGTGTGTTGCAGCAAAACCCTCCTCCAAACAGCCCAAAACCCATCTAAGTCACTTCCATGCTCTAGGTCGTTCGATCACGATCGTGTGGGCGAAAACCGCACTCCATTTGGAGCCTCCTAGCTCCCTCTACATATAAATATGTGTCTCTCCCGATATCCTCGCGCAGATAAAACCCTAGATCCGCCCCTCCGCGAGCCGGACGTGTCCGTACCGCGCCAGACGGAGCCGCCGCCGCCACGAGCCAACGGGCGCGCGACACGTGTCCCCGCCGCCGCTCCC
>NC_057802.1:267397552-267409079 GCF_018294505.1 Triticum aestivum
CGGCCCAGCGCCGCCGCGGGCCCGAGCTCGCCCAGCCGCCCGCGGACGCCACCCCCGCGCGCTCGGCGCCCCTCCCCGTCCGGCGTCTCCTCCCTTTCCCTGAGCTCCGGCCGACCCATCCTCCATCGCCGATCCGATCGGGTGAGATCCACTCGGTTGACTTTTTCACCCTCTCGAATTTCTCCAAGTCTTGAGATATTTACATGATATGCTCCTGTTCATCGCACCATAACTCTCTGCCTATAGCTCCATTTCGTGCCTTTAATATATCGAAATGTTCATCACGAGATGCTCTTCATTTTGTTCCATTATGCCATGTTCATTTGAGTCCATCTTGATGCCCAAATCTCTGGTGCAAGAGTGCTAATTGCTGTTACCTGCTGTTACTTATCAGAACTTGGTGATTTGTTATTTTTGCTACATTTGATGTGTGCATCTTTTGAGTAGGAGCTCTACATGTGTTTTGATGTATGCCATTCCGTATTTACAGAGGTGTATGCCATGTATTTTTGTGATCTCTGTGGTGACTAGCACAAGCATGCAAACTAGGCTTCGTGATGTTTCTGTTTTCAGAGACTTAGTAATTTTTGCTAAGTCTGTGACTGCTGTTATTTTGTTGCTATGTATCCATGTGGGTACAGAGAGATCCATGCTCCTTTTGGTGATGTTCAGTAAGGATGTTTTGTAGATATAGCTGTGCTCTATCAATCCATGCCCTTGTTTGCAATTATAGAGTAACCTAGCATGACTCAATCTTGCTCCACTTTTGCTATAAAATATTTCTAGCAGATTGTTTACGTGTTATTCAATTTTGCCAAAGTTGTTGTAGTTTTTTTGACTGGTAACTGTAGGGGAAACCCCCACAGCATATCAAAACTTTATTGAGAAAATATATACAGTACAGGTATAGAAAAATGGGGGATTACAAGAGGCAAGGTTGTTGTAGTTGATCCATTCATGCTATGTATTTGCTCTTGCCATGGATAGCTTCATAAACATGCCATCGTGCTGCAGGTATGCTGGTTTTGTTTTGCATTGCCTTGTGGTGAGTGCATCAAGCTCACCAAGATGCCTTCATAATGTCTGTTCCTGCCATGCTCTGTTTTCTGCTAAGTCTGAAACCTGTTAACGAAACTTGCTATGTCTGGTCCTTTTTGGCTTATGCTCAGTAAGGGACTTTTGTTCTATGCATTCAGTAGATTCATGCCATGCCTAGCTTTGCTATGTTAGGTTCCCGTAGCATGTGTTTTGGTTGCTCTGAACATTGCTACCTGTTGCTGTTTATGCCATGTCCAGTAATTTCAAGTCTGTGAACCTGATATCTTTTGCACTTTTGTCATGCTTGTTTGAACCTGTTATGTTGTGATCTAGCCATAGCTCAGTGTTCATCTTTTGTCAAGCATCTCCTGTAGATTACTTTCATTTGCTTTGTTGCTATGTTGGGGTGCCGTAGCATAGTTACTTGATGTATTCTAAGTGCTATCATGCTGTTAATCCTAGAATCGTGTCATTCTTGTTTTGCTTGCCATTTGCAAACCGTGCATCCGTTTCCGGTGATATTTATATCGATTTCGACCGAAATCATCTCATCTTTCCAGTGGCATACTTGGTTTGCCAAGTTACTGCCTTGTTCACCCTTTTTCTTCCGGAGCACGCATATGCATCGCATACCACATCTCGCATATCATACATGTTTTGCATCATGTTGCTTGTGCATTTTCCCGTGATTGATTGTGGTTCCTTTGCTTGTATTCTTGCTGTGGGAAGAGCCGGGAGACGAGTTCGTGAACGAGCAACCTGTTGAGTACGCTTACGAGGATCAAGCTTTCGACAACTCTGAGAACCTTGCTGGCAAGATGACCATACCCTCGAAATCACTTCTATCTTTGCTGTGCTAGTTGTTCGTTCTATTGCCATGCTGCGCTACCTACCACTTTCTATATCATGCCTCCCATATTTTCCATGTCAAACCTCTAACCATCCTTTCCTAGCAAACCGTTGTTTGGCTAAGTTACCGCTTTTGCTCAGCCCTTCTTATAGCATTGCTAGTTGCAGGTGAAGTTGAAGTTGGTTCCATGTTGGAACATGGATATTTTGGAATATCACAATATCTCTTATTTAATTAATGCATCTATATATTTGGTAAAGGGTGGAAGGCTCGGCCTTATGCCTGGTGTTTTGTTCCACTCTTGCCACCCTAGTTTCCGTCATACCGGTATTATGTTCCTTGAGTTTGCGTTCCTTACGCGGTTGGGTGATTTATGGGACCCCCTTGACAGTTCGCCTTGAATAAAACTCCTCCAGCAAGGCCCAACCTTGGTTTTACCATTTGCCACCTAAACCTTTTCCCTTGGGTTTTCGCGAGCCCGAGGGTCATCTTTATTTTAACCCCCCCGGGCCAGTGCTTCTTCGAGTGTTGGTCCGAAACAAGTAGACTGCAGGGCCACCTCGAGGAAACTTGAGGCCTGGTTTTACTCGTAGGATGTCTCATCCGGTGTGCCCTGAGAACGAGATATGTGCAGCTCCTATCGGGATTTGTCGGCACATTCGGGTGGCTTTGCTGGTCTTGTTTTACCATTGTCGAAATGTCTTGTAAACCGGGATTCCGAGACTGACGGGTCTTCCTGGGAGAAGGTTTATCCTTCATTAACCGTGAGAGCTTATGATGGGCTAAGTTGGGACACCCCTGCAGGGTATTATCTTTCGAAAGCCGTGCCCGCGGTTATGAGGCGGATGGGAATTTGTTAATGTCCGGTTGTAGAGAACTTGTCACTTGACTTAATTAAAATACATCAACCGTGTGAGTAGCCGTGATGGTCTCTTCTCGGCGGAGTCCGGGAAGTGAACACGGTTTGTGTTATGCATGAACGTAAGTAGTTCAGGATCACTTCTTGATCATTTCTAGCTTCGCGACCGTTGCGTTGCTTCTCTTCTCGCTCTCATTTGCGTATGTTAGCCACCATATATGCTTAGTGCCTGCTGCAGATCCACCTCATTACACCATCCTTTCCTATAAGCTTAAATAGTCTTGATCTCGCGGGTGTGAGATTGCTGAGTCCTTGTGACTCACAGTTTCTACCAAAACAGTTGAAGGTGGCGACGATGCCAGTGCAGATGACGCAACCGAGCTCAAGTGGGAGTTCGACAAGGAACGTGGTCGTTACTATGTTTCGTTTCCTGATGATCAGTAGTGGAGCCCAGTTGGGACGATCGGGGATCTAGCATTTGGGGTTATCTTATTTTCATTTGGATTTGACCGTAGTCGTTCTATGTGTGGATTTTGGATGATGTATGAATTATATTTATGTATTGTGTGAAGTGGCGATTGTAAGCTAACTCTCGTTATCCCATTCTTGTTCATTACATGGGATTGTGTGAAGATGACCCTTCTTGCGACAAAACCACAATGCGGTTATGCCTCTAAGTCGTGCCTCGACACGTGGGAGATATAGCCGCATCGTGGGCGTTACAAGTTGGTAATCAGAGCCATCCCCGACTTAGGAGCCCCCTACTTGATCGAATCGCTGGCGTTGTTGAGTCTAGAACAAAAATGTTTTGAGTCTTAGGATTATATATATCAGAGAGTAGGATTCTTTTTATTCCTCAGTCCCTTCGCGCTCTAGTGAGGCCTCCTGGCGTAGAAGTTTTGACTCTTCTCTCCTCAAGTTTCACTACAAAAAATTTAGGATCACGCGGGTATCTTAGAATCGTTTCGATGGTTTTGTGATGAGAACATTGTTCTTGGTGCCTCCTGACATTTAGGGGTTGTGGCAGTGTCCCGGGGAGTTGAGCTCCGAGGTGTTGTCGTCACAATTTTATCGTTGCAGTTCTGGAATACCTGAGTTTTGCCGACATCGAAATCTCTGTTATGCAGTTGTTGGTGAGATCACCTCGACGCCACCCAGTACTGGGGCGGGAGTTCGGGAGTATTGCCATAACTCGTATAACGGATGCTTTTCGAAGGTTGAGGTACACGATTTCCGAAGGTTTCTTGGTTATGTGTTGACGGATGGATACAGTTGGATCTAGGGATTGCTAGTTTGGGTGATATATTTTTGTGTCCCCTGTATCCCCACACCATATTGCATAACCGGAAAGTTTCGGGAGTTTATAAGTGGGAATTCAAGTAGCTCCTAGGATATCTTTCCGACAGACGCATGATATGAGATTGGGGTTCGACGTCTAGTGGTCCGCCTTTCCACGGTTGGTTTTACAGTGGTCTTGTAGTGTCTTAAAGAGTCCTTGGTGAAGGAAATATGCCCTAGAGGCAATAATAAAGTATTATATATTTCCTTATATCATGATAAATGTTTATTATTCATGCTAGAATTGTATTAACCGGAGACATAATACATGTGTGAATACATAGACAAACACAGTGTCACTAGTATGCCTCTACTTGACTAGCACATTAATCAAAGATGGTTATGTTTCCTAGCCATAGACATGAGTTGTCATTTGATTAACGAGATCACCTCATTAGGAGAATGACGTGACTGACTTGACCCATTCCGTTAGCTTAGCACCCGATCGTTTAGTATGTTGCTATTGCTTTCTTCATGACTTATACGTGTTCCTATGACTATGAGATTATGCAACTCCCGTTTACCGGAGGAACACTTTGTGTGCTACCAAACGTCCCAACGTAAATGGGTGATTATAAAGGTGCTCTACAAGTGTCTCCAAAGGTACTTGTTGGGTTGGCGTATTTCGAGATTAGGATTTGTCACTCCGATTGTCGGAGAGGTATCTCTGGGCCCACTCGGTAATGCACATCACTATAAGCCTTGCAAGCATTGTGACTAATGAGTTAGTTACGGGATGATGTATTACGGAATGAGTAAAGAGACTTGCCGGTAACGAGATTGAACTAGGTATCGAGATACCGACGATCGAATCTCGGGCAAGTAACATACCGATGACAAAGGGAACAACGTATGTTGTTATGCGGTCTGACCGATAAAGATCTTCGTAGAATATGTGGGAGCCAATATGGGCATCCAGGTCCCGCTATTGGTTATTGACCGGAGAGGTGTCTCGGTCATGTCTACATAGTTCTCGAACCCAAAGGGTCCGCACGCTTAAAGTTACGATGACAGTTATATTATGAGTTTATATGTTTTGATGTACCGAAGGTTGTTCGGAGTCCCGGATGTGATCACGGACATGACGAGGAGTCTCGAAATGGTCGAGACATAAAGATTGATATATTCGACGATTATATTCGGACACCGGAAGTGTTCCGGAGAAGTTTCGGATTAAACCGGAGTGCCGGAGGGTTACCGGAACCCCCCGGGGAAGTATTGGGCCTTGGTGGGCCTTGAGGGAAGAGAGAGGGCAGCAGCTAGGAGGTGGTGCGCCCCCTCCCAGGAGGAGTCCTAGTTGGACTAGGAGAGGGGGGCGCAGCCCCCTTTCCCTCTCTCTCCCTCTCCCTCTCTTTCCTTCCCCCCTTCTTTTCCTAGTAGGACTAGGAAAGGGGAGTCCTACTCCTACTAGGAGGAGGACTCCCCCTCTCTCCTTCGCGCGCCTAGGGCAGTCGGCCTCCCCTTGCTCCTTTATATACGGGGGCAGGGGGGCACCTCAAGACACACTTGATATATGATATTTTAGCCGTGTGCGGTGCCCCCCTCCAACATATTACACCTCGATAATACCGTTGCGGAGCTTAGGCGAAGCCCTGCGTCGGTGGAACATCATCATCGTCACCACGCCATCGTGCTGACGAAACTCTCCCTCAACACTCGGCTGGATCGGATTTCGAGGGACGTCATCGAGCTGAACGTGTGTAGAACTTGGAGGTGCCGTACGCTCGGTACTTGATCGGTCGGATCGTGAAGACGTACGACTACATCAAGCGCGTTGTGATAACGCTTCCGCTGTCGGTCTACGAGGGTACGTGGACAACACTCTCCCCTCTCGTTGCTATGCATCACCATGATCTTGCGTGTGCGTAGGAATTTTTTTCAAATTACTACGTTCCACAACACTTGGCTATGCCGACTCGGGGACGCTTCATATGTCATGTGCACTGCCTTGTACATGATGGTGCTGTACGATCGAGCCCGTGTGGGCCCCACCACGAAAACTTCGGACGAAATCTCTATCATATGTTTGTTCCGGCTTATTCTGCAAGCCAATACTTTGTTTTGTTTTGAATTGTAGTATTCGAGTTGCTTCGAAGTCAAATGTTGATTCCATACCTTTTTCTATGTGGCTTCTCAACTTAATGGAAGTGTGATGATTTACTATGGAATTAATTCGTTCATCCTCGTTCGAATGTTTATTGTAAAGACTATATGTTGCAATTTCTATTCGTTGACTCAACTTGACTATTTGTCTTTCAAGATGCTAACGGATGTCACCCTCTTCAGGATCGCTCCGCCAACGCGTCAGAATCCGGAACGCAATGAAGGGAGTCAGGCGAACCCTCCGCCACCACCTCCGCCTCCGGAGGCATGGCAAGCTGTCATGGCAGCCACCAACGCCAATGCTCAGATGATTTTGCAACTCTTGCAAGAACGCACCCAAGGGCAAGGAAATCAAGGCCAAGGCAACAATCAGCCTCACTTCGCTACCCTCAACCAGTTCCTCGCAAATCAGCCCAAGTCTTTCAGCTACTGTGCCGAGGCCACAGATGCCGATGATTGGCTCGTGGACATCAACAAGCATTTTGAGTGTAGCAATGTCAGGCCTGAGGACTTTGTCAAGTTCGCTTCTTTTCAGCTCAAGGACCAAGCTGCTGATTGGTATCAACAATACAAATATTCCAGAGGAGGTCGTGTCATCACTTGGACTGACTTCTGTCGGGACTTCAAAGCGCACCACATTCCACAAAGTGTTGTTGAGAGCAAGCGTGAGGAGTTTCGCAATCTCAAGCAAGGCAACATGTCTGTGTATCAATTCAACATCCAGTTTCAGAAACTTGCTCGCTTCGCTAAACAAGACGTTCCTAATGAAAAGAGCATGATCTATCACTTCAGAGGTGGACTTAGAGAGGATCTGCAGTTAGCTCTCGTTCTTGTTGAGCCTACTCAGTTTGATCAATTCTATAACATGGCTCTGAAGCAAGAGGCTGCTCAGCTCAAGTGTGAGGCTTCTAAGGAGAGAGTTAGGGACGCAGTTTACTCTTCTTCTTCCTCACTACTGGCTGCTAAGCAACAGTAGTTCTGGTTGCCTCCTCCTCCTCCGTTTCTTCAACCTTACCAGCAGAAGAACAAAGGTGGCCATGGATCTTCCCACTCTTCCAACTCTGGCTATCAGAACAAGTCTCAGAATCAAGCTCCAAAGTCGAATGCTCCTTATCATCGTCCACTCTTAGAGGTTACTTGCAACAAGTGTCAGCAGAAAGGTCACTATGCTAACAAGTGCTTCAACCAAAGGCGCCTTCCGCCTCCTCCTCCTGTGAGATCTTCCAGAAATGCAGTGGTCAAGCATAATCCAAAGTCTGCTAAGGTGAACATGATGAATGCAGCTCAAGCGGAGGAATCTACTGATGTGATAATGGGTAATCTCTCAGTTAATGATATTCCCACAAAAGTTTTATTTGATACTGGTGCATCGCATTCTTTCATGTCATACCCATTTGCATCGAAGCACAATGTGGACACAGAGATTTTATCCAAAGTTATGTAAGTTGTTTCTCCGGGTAAGCTTATGACTTCTAGTTTGGTTGCTCCCGATGTTTCCATCAAGATGGGAAACTATAAATTTCTGTCTTCTCCAATTGTTCTTGGTGACTCGGATATTGATCTAATTCTCGGGATGGACTGGCTTTCTAAGCACAAGGCTCAACTTGATTGTGCTGCCAGGGAAATTCAATTGACACACTCGTCTGAGGATGTGATTATCTATGCCACTCGTGATAAAACCATTCGGTTGTTTTCTCTCAATGAGAAGGGCGAGTTGAATGCCATCTCTCAGATTCCAGTCGCTTGTGAGTACCAAGATGTCTTTCCAGAAGAGCTTCCGGGTATGTCTCCTCACCGGCCAGTTGAGTTCGTTATCGATCTTGAGCCTGGCACGGAACCCGTTTGCAAGCGTCCATACAAGCTTGGACCCAAGGAGCTGAAGGAATTGAAGAAACAGCTCGATGAACAAGAGCGTCTCGGTTTGATCAGACCGAGTTCATCTCCATGGGGTTGTGGTGTTCTTTTTGTCCAGAAGAAGGATGGCACGGAACGACTTTGTGTCGACTACCGTCCATTGAACAAGAAGACAATCAAGAACAAGTATCCACTTCCCAACATCAATGAGCTATTTGAGCAACTTAAAGGTGCTAAAGTATTCTCCAAACTTGACCTTCGTATGGGTTATCATCAGATTCGCATTCGTGAAGAAGATATTCCCAAGACAGCATTCAGAACAAGCTTTGGTTCTTATGAATATACTATCATGTCTTTCGGCCTTGTCAATGCTCCTCCTACATTCTCTCGGATGATGAATTTCATCTTCAACCCCTATACCAATGAATTCGTCCTGGTGTATCTCGATGATATCTTGGCCTTCTCCAAGAATAAGAAGGATCATGACAAACATTTGCGATTGGTGCTCGACAAGCTCAGGGAGTATCAATTTTATGCGAAGTTTTCCAAATGTGAGTTTTGGCTTGATGAAGTTCTTTACCTTGGTCATATCATCTCTGCCAAGGGCATCGCTGTTAATCCCGAGAAGGTGTCTGCAATTGTGAATTGGGAATCTCCTCAGAATGTCAAGCAGCTTCGCAGTTTTCTTGGTCTTGCAAGCTATTGCTGAAGATTCGTTGAGAATTTCTCTAAGATTGCAAAGCCTCTTTCCAACCTCCTCCAGAAGCATGTGAAGTATGTCTGGTCTCCTGAGTGTGACGTTGCTTTCAACACTCTCAAAGAGAAACTTGTCACAGCTCCTGTCTTGACTCCTCCTGACGAATCCAAGCCATTCGAAGTTTTCTGTGATGCTTCTCTTCAAGGTCTCGGTGCTGTGTTAATGCAAGAGAAGAAAGTTGTGGCCTATGCCTCTCGTCAGTTGAAGCCCAGCGAAAAGAACTACCCCACTCACGATTTTGAGTTGGCCGCAGTTGTCCATGCATTAATAACATGGAGACATCTCTTCTTGGGAAGAAAAGTGGACATTTTCACCGATCACAAGAGTCTCAAGTACATCTTCACTCAGCCCAACCTCAATCTCAGGTAGACTCGATGGGTCGAAATGATTCAAGAGTACAATCCGAGTATTGAATATACTCCAGGCAAAGCCAATATCATTGCAGATGCTTTGAGCAGGAAGGCTTACTGCAACAGCTTAATCCTCAAGCCATTCCAACCGGATCTTTGTGAAGCTTTCCGCAAGCTGAATCTCCAAGTTGTTCCTCAAGGCTTTCTTGCCCAACCTCATAGTCTCTCCTGCTTTGGAAGATCAAATTCGTGAGGCACAACTCCTGGATACCATGGCGAAGAAAGTGAAACGTGGTATTGACAAGGGTCTTTCCAAATACAAGTGCTATCGCATTGATGACAGAGACACTTTATTCTTCGAGGACCGGATTGTGATTCCTAAAGGTGATCTAAGGAAAGTCATTATGAACGAGGCGCACAATTCTCTTCTTTCCATTCATCCTGGAAGTACGAAGATGTACCATGACCTCAAGCAGTCGTATTGGTGGACTCGAATGAAGCGAGAAATCGCTCAATTCGTGAATGAATGTGATGTCTGTCGAAGAGTGAAAGCAGAACACCAACGACCAGCTGGTCTCCTCCAACCTCTTGCTATCCCAAAATGGAAGTTTGATCATATCGAAATGGACTTCGTGACTGGATTTCCAAAGTCCAAGCGCGGAAATGATGCTATCTTCGTTGTCATTGACAAGCTTACAAAAGTGGCTCATTTCCTTCCAATCAAAGAATCTATCACAGCAGCTCAGTTGGCAGAGCTGTACACCTCCAGGATTGTCTCTTTGCACGGCATTCCACAATTGATTTCTTCAGATCGTGGAAGCATCTTCACTTCTAAGTTCTGGGACTCCTTTCAGAAGGCCATGGGCACCAACATTCGCTTCAGCACAGCTTTCCGTCCTCAAACTAGTGGCCAAGTCGAGCGAGTCAATCAAATCCTTGAAGATATGCTCAGGGCTTGTGTCATTTCCTTTGGCATGAAATGGGAAGATTGTCTTCCTTATGCCGAATTCTCCTACAACAACAGCTTCCAAGCGAGTTCGGGCAAGGCCCCATTTGAAATTCTCTATGGCAGAAAGTGTCGTACTCCTCTCAATTGGTCAGAGACTGGTGAACGCCAACTTCTTGGCAATGACTTAATCACAGAGGCTGAAGAAATGTGTAAAGTCATCCGTGATAATCTCAAAGCCGCGCAATCGCGCCAGAAGAGTTACTATGATAGTAAGCACCGTGATTTGGCTTTCGAGATCGGAGACCATGTCTACCTCCGCGTCTCTCCAATGAAAGGCACTCGTCGCTTCGGTATCAAAGGGAAGCTTGCCCCTAGATACGTGGGTCCTTTCAAGATCATTGGCAAAAGAGGCGACCTCGCCTATCAACTTGAGCTTCCTTCCAACTTCGCGAACGTGCATGATGTGTTCCACGTGTCAGAGCTTCGCAAGTGCTTCAAGACGCCTGAGCGCACCATCAACCTCGAAGAGATTGACCTCCAAGAAGATCTTTCTTATCATGAGTGCCCCGTTTCTATTCTTGAAGAAACTGAGCGCAAGACTCGCAACAAGTCAATCAAATTCCTGAAAGTGAAGTGGTCGCACCATTCCGACTGAGAAGCCACCTGGGAGCGCGAGGACCACCTCCGTTCCGAATATCCGGAGTTCTTTCAGTCCTAGATCTCGGGACGAGATCCTCTCGTAGTGGTGGAGTGTTGTAACACCCCGGATGTAACTTTCCATATTTGTAACTCCAACTCTTCCCATTTTCGGCTATGTGTTATGATATTCCCTCCGTGGTTGGGTTTTGTTTTTCGTTTTGCATTTTTTCATGTCATGCATCCCATATCATGTCATCATGTACATTGCATTTGCATACGTGTTCGTCTCATGTATCCGAGCATTTTCCCCGTTGTCCGTTTTGCAATCCGGCACTCCCACCTCCTCCGGCGCACCCCTCTTGTTTCTTTTCGTGAGCGGGTATTGAATGTTCTCGGAATGGACCGAGTCTTGTCAAGTGGCCTTGGTATACCACCGGTAGACCACCTGTCAAGTTTCGTTCCATTCGGAGGTCGTTTGATGCTCCAACGGTTAACCGGGTAACCGCAAAGTCCTTTTGTGTGTTGCAGCAAAACCCCCCTCCAAACAGACCAAAACCCATCTAAGTCACTTCCATGCTCTAGGTCGTTCGATCACGATCGTGTGGGCGAAAATCGCACTCCATTTGGAGCCTCCTAGCTCCCTCTACCTATAAATATGTGTCTCTCCCGATATCCTCGCGCAGATAAAACCCTAGATCCGCCCCTCCGCGCGCCGGACGTGTCCGTACCGCGCCGGACGGAGCCGCCGCCGCCCCGAGCCAGAGTGCGCGCGACACGTGTCCCCGCTGCC
>NC_057802.1:267409641-267587613 GCF_018294505.1 Triticum aestivum
CCCGGCGCCCCTCCCCGTCCGGCGTCTCCTCCCTCTCCCCGAGCTCCGGCCGACCCGTCCTCCGTCGCCGGCGAACCTCGAGCTGCGCGCCGATCCGATCGGGCGAGATCCACTTGGTTGACTTTTCCCCCCTCTCGAATTTCTCTGTCTTGAGATATTTACATGATATGCTCCTATTCATCGCACCATAACTCTCTGCATATAGCTCCGTTTCGTGTGTGTAATATATCGAAATGTTTGTCTCGAGATGCTCTTCATTTTGTTCCATTATGCCATGTTCATTTGAGTCCATCTTGATGCCCAAATCTCTAGTGCAAGAGTGCTAATTACTGTTACCTGCTGTTACTTATCAGAACTTGGTCCATCTTGATTTGTTATTTTTGCTACATTTGATGTGTGCATCTCATGAGTAGGAGCTCTACATGTGTTTTGATGTATGCCATGCCTTATTTACAGAGGTGTATGCCCTGTATTTTTGTGATCTCTGTGGTGACTAGCACAAGCATGCAAACTAGGCTTCTGTGACTGCTGTTATTTTGTTGCTATGTATCCATGTGGCTACAGAGAGATCCGTGCTCCTTTTGGTGATGTTTAGTAAGGAAGTTTTGTAGATATAGCTGTGCTCTATCAATCCATGCCCTTGTTTGCAATTATGGAGTACCCTAGCATGACTCAATCTTGCTCTACGTTTGCTATAAAATATTTCTGGCAGATTGTTTACGTGTTATTCAATTTTGCCAAGGTTGTTGTAGTTGATCCATTCATGCTATGTATTTTCTCTTGCCATGGATAGCTTCATAAACATGCCATCTTGCTGTAGGTATGCTTGTTTTGTCATGCATTGCCTTCATAACGTCTGTTCCTGCCATGCTCTGTTTACATGGTTGCCATCATATCTTCTTGTCCTTTTTGGCTTATGGTCAGTAAGGGACTTTTGTTTTGTGCATTCATTAAATTCATGCAATGCCTTGTTTTGCTATGTTAGGTTCCTGTAGCATGTGTTTTGCTTGCTCTGAACATTGCTACCTGTTGCTGTTTATGCCATGTCCAGTAATTTCAAGTCTGTGAACCTGATATCTTTTGCACTTTTGCCATGCTTGTTTGAACGTGTTATGTTGTGATCTAGCCGTAGCTCAGTGTTCATCTTTTGTCAAGCATCTCCTGTAGATTACTGTCATTTGCTTTGTTGCTATGTTGGGGTGCCGTAGCATAGTTACTTGATGTATTCTAAGTGCTATCATGCTGTTAATCGCAGAATCGTGTCATTCTTGTTTTGCTTGCCATTTGCAAACCGTGCATCCGTTTCCGGTGATCTTTATATCGATTTCGACCGAAATCATCTCATCTTTCCAGTGGCATACTTGGTTTGCCAAGTTACTGCCTTGTTCACCCTTTTTCTTCCGGAGCACGCATATGCATCGCATACCACATCTCGCATATCATACATGTTTTGCATCATGTTGCTTGTGCATTTTCCCGTGATTGATTGTGGTTCCTTTGCTTGTATTCTTGCTGTGGGTAGAGCCGGGAGATGAGTTCGTGAACGAGCAACCTGTTGAGTACGCTTACGAGGATCAAGCTTTCGACAACTCTGAGAACCTTGCAGGCAAGATGACCATACCCTCGAAATCACTCCTATCTTTGCTGTGCTAGTTGTTCGTTCTATTGCCATGCTGCGCTACCTACCACTTTCTATATCATGCCTCCCATATTTGCCATGTCAAACCTCTAACCATCCTTTCTTAGCAAACCGTTGTTTGGCTAAGTTACCGCTTTTGCTCAGCCCTTCTTATAGCATTGCTAGTTGCAGGTGAAGTTGGAGTTGGTTCCATGTTGGAACATGGATATTTTGGAATATCACAATATCTCTTATTTAATTAATGCATCTATATATTTGGTAAAGGGTGGAAGGCTTGGCCTTATGCCTGGTGTTTTGTTCCACTCTTGCCGCCCTAGTTTCCGTCATACCGGTATTATGTTCCTTGAGTTTGCGTTCCTTACGCGGTTGGTTGATTTATGGGACCCCCTTGACAGTTCGCCTTGAATAAAACTCCTCCAGCAAGGCCCAACCTTGGTTTTACCATTTGCCACCCAAGCCTTTTCCCTTGGGTTTTCGCGAGCCCGAGGGTCATCTTTATTTTAACCCCCCCCCCCGGGCCAGTGCTTCTTCGACTGTTGGTCCGAAACGAGTAGACTGCGGGGCCACCTCGGGGAAACTTGAGGCCTGGTTTTACTCGTAGGATGTCTCATCCGGTGTGCCCTGAGAACGAGATATGTGCAGCTCCTATCGGGATTTGTCGGCACATTAGGGTGGCTTTGCTGGTCTTGTTTTACCATTGTCGAAATGTCTTGTAAACCGGGATTCCGAGACTGATCGGGTCTTCCTGGGAGAAGGTTTATCCTTCATTGACCGTGAGAGCTTATGATGGGCTAAGTTGGGACACCCCTGCAGGGTATTATCTTTCGAAAGCCGTGCCCGTGGTTATGAGGCGGATGGGAATTTGTTAATGTTCGATTGTAGAGAACTTGTCACTTGACTTAATTAAAATACATCAACCGTGTGAGTAGCCGTGATGGTCTCTTCTCGGCGGAGTCCGGGAAGTGAACACGGTTTGTGTTATGCTTGAACGTAAGTAGTTCAGGATCACTTCTTGATCATTTCTAGCTTCGCGACCGTTGCGTTGCTTCTCTTCTCGCTCTCATTTGCGTATGTTAGCCACCATATATGCTTAGTGCCTGCTGCAGATCCACCTCATTACACCATCCTTTCCTATAAGCTTAAATAGTCTTGATCTCGCGGGTGTGAGATTCCTGAGTCCTTGTGACTCACAGATTCTACCAAAACAGTTGCAGGTGCTGACGATGCCAGTGCAGATGACGCAACCGAGCTCAAGTGGGAGTTCGACGAGGAACGTGGTCGTTACTATGTTTCGTTTCCTGATGATCAGTAGTGGAGCCCAGTTGGGACGATCGGGGATCTAGCATTTGGGGTTATCTTCTTTTCATTTGGATTTGACCGTAGTCGGTCTATGTGTGGATTTTGGATGATGTATGAATTATATTTATGTGTTCTGTGAAGTGGCGATTGTAAGCCAACTCTCGTTATCCCATTCTTGTTCATTACATGGGATTGTGTGAAGATGACCCTTCTTGCGACAAAACCACAATGCGGTTATGCCTCTAAGTCGTGCCTCGACACGTGGGAGATATAGCCGCATCGTGAGTGTTACACGGAAAGGATGAAGGCAGAAGTGCTGCAAGGGCTGAAAACAAGAACTTTTGATATATTGCGAAAATGCAGAAAGCACTGGATCGATGAGTTGCCAGTGGTTCTTTGGTCGATCAGGATGACACCAAATCAAGCTATTGACCATACTCCCTTCTCCCAATTATATGGGGCAGAAGCAGTGCTTCCCACGGAACTCATATACGGGTCGGCTTGGGTACTTGCCTACGATGAAGTAGCGCAAGAGCAGCTACGGCATGGTGATGCCATGCTCCCGAAGGAAGACCGTCTCCACACAGCTGTATGTGATGCACGATACCAGCAAGCCCTGCGTTGCTACCATAGCTGTTGGGTTCACATGCCGGAGCCTTGAGGAAGGTGACCTTGTCCTTAAGCGTGTTCAGTCCGGCAAGGGTTCAAACAAGTTGACACCGAAGTGGGAAGGCCCTTACCGGGTAGTACATGTCACCAGACCTGGCGCAGTCCGTTTGGAGACCGGAGATGGCATCCCAAAGCAAAACCCATGGAACATTGAGCATCTTCGTAAGTTCTACCCGTAAGGCGCGGTTGCCAGGCCTTGGCCCGGCAACCTGTTTTGTACAAGCTTAGTCCCCATGACTTGTAACCCTTTGTACAAAGCCAGGCGCAGACCCTGTCCAAAGATAATAAAACGAAGCGCTGCCACAAAACCTGCATGCATGATGATTTAAAGTATGGCTTTATTGTGATTGCAATAATCCTAGCATAAGGTGACTAATCTCTCATGAAAGATCATATGCAGCTGCCTCTCCCCTATCCTTCTATTCTGAAGTTAACAACAGGTTTCTGTCGTGGATGGAATCCACGAGAAGAAGACTGAGAATGTGCCCGCATATTGGTCCCCAGCAGCCTTTTCTTATCAGGAATGATAAGAAGGACAGCAAACACAAATAAGTTCGCCTCACTATCCATGGAGTATTCATGTATGAAGAACTTGTGCGTAGGGAAACCCTGTCGCTTCCATCTTCTGTGCTCCCATATTTTGATTCGATGTCTTTTCGGTCAAAATTGGTTGTAGTGGCATTTGGGGGGAGCTAACAAGGTGTCAACCATCGTCTATGCTCCTAACCCGTCAGACGAGGTTCGGTAGCAGCTGTGATGAGGGCCGGCAGGATGTCTTGCCGGAGAGTTGTGTTTACCTAAAAGTATTGAAGGATCATTCCTCACCATGTTTATGATACATGCAGAAGTGCCCCGCAAGCATTCTTTTTTCCATTAACACGTAGATAAACAAGTACAAATAATACCGAGTACGAACATGGACGGAGGGTTACATGATTTAAACTAAAACTTGGCAAGTCTACATATTTTAATTTAAAAAATGATAAGTGCCATGGAATGCCTTTCTTGTTCCTCTCCTACTAGGGGTAACATCAAGGAGGAAAGAGGGCAAAAGGAGTGCCTGAGCAGAAGCCCAGCCCGACCCCGTCTGGGCTCGTGGGACACAGCCCGGGAAGATCGTGAGGGCGCCTCCCCAGCAAGGAAGAAGAGGCTGGGGATAGGGAGAGCGACTAGGGAATGCCCTGGTCACCCCCGCCAGGACCAGAGAAACACGACAAGAGGAACATCGGCAGGGAAGACGAAGCTGGAGTACACAAGGAAGCCTGCCGGGGTCCAGCTGGTGGAAGCGGAGTCGACCAGGGCAAGCACCTCCGGCAAATCGCTCTGCCGGGGTCCAGCTGCAGATGGTGGTGCTGTCGGCACCTAGCTGATGGTGACAGTGCGTCCGGCCCTCAGCCGGAGTCCGAGTTGTGGTCCTCATGCTTGACGATTGGGGGTTGGGCGCCACCGTCTTCGCTGTTAGTGTCCTCTTCGTCGTTGTCGCTCGAGGACAAGCTTTCGTCATCGGTCGCGCTCTCCGCGCAGCACCCTAAGCAAGCACCCGAACGGCCAAAGACCTTGATGGAGAGCAGATCGGCCTCCATTAGTGTAAAATGGAGAACATGCCCCTCCGCCAAGCTATGGGCACGTGCAAAAGTCTTCCAGCCACGCCGGAGAAGCATGCCATGAGGTGAGGTGTAGGGAACTCAATGTCCACCCGCATGGTGCCATTGCAGAAACCCCTCATGTGCAGCCTCAAGCCGTGCGGTTGATCGACCTCCATTACTCTTGCGAAGGGGCCAGGGAGCCATAGATGGCTGCGCAGGGGCTCACGCAACCTGACGATGAACTCCAGCGCCGTACCTCCAACATGGCCTTCCATTGGTGTTGGAGCGGCTGGGGGAGCCGCAGTCAGAATGCCACCACGTCCACCTCGGCCCCGAGCGCTTCGCCGGCCACGGCCACGTCCTGCGGCTCCACATTGCGCACTAGATCCTACCCCTACATCCCCAACAGGGGCAGGGATATGGTGCCGAGAGGAAGCCCTCGTCACTGCCGCAAGAGCACGAGCGCGCCCTCTTCCCCTCACCATGGTGGGAGAAGAACATGAGAAGAAGGAGGAGAAGGTGCATGGGTGAGCATCCCCATCCCCCTCCCGTTCCCTTTTACAGAAGAGCGTGGCAGGGGCTGGCTCCCCACTATCCTAATGTAACCGCCCCACTTCTCCAGTCTGGCTTATCTGCGCCACTGATGAAGTCCAGATTCGCCGGCCGCCCCTCTGCGCGAGTCCAAGGCGCCACGCTTTCTGCCACACCACACATTCCCGTGCCCTGCGCGCCCGCCACCAACCCTACGCAATGCATGCAGCACGGGTGGCGGAAATACCAAGCATTGTGGGTAAAGTGAAATGGCAGTTACCCCCAGATCATGCGTGGTCACTCTAATTAACTCCCTTTGAAAGTGGGCGTCCTCTGGCCCATTACGTGGGTAATCCCACGTCGTTTTACGTTGCACGACTCGGCGAGAGCCTGGAAGTTAAGTCAATTACAGGATAATGAAGAAGCAGAGAAGATATCAAAGACATGGATTCCACTGTGGCATGGTCAGGGTGCCGGCCTGTGCATTGTTAGGGTCTACCCCAACGATGCATGACAGCATGTATGGGCCAGGCCCGGGGGCTCTTGTCAGTGCAGCAAACATTCACGTTTGCCGACCGAACTCATGCACATGCGTGCTGGCGATCATACATCCAGCACCAGTTCGTGATGTAAAGATAAACAAGAGAAGTTGCTCTTCATGAGATCAAGGAGAGCATTAAGAAGAATAATCTAGCAGAAGACCACCTTTGGAAGGCTTCCCTTGCCGGGCAGGATAGCCTGGTCAGGTCGAGGCTATGCCTAAGGACAAGACCAGGTCACCCCGGCAGGGTTGCCGGGACCGCTAAGACCAGGGTCCGCCAAGCTCCCTTGCCGGTGAACCTTCACGAAGATTCCACCGCTCCACCTCATCGCACCCAAGTCACTAATTAGTGATGTGTCAAGGTATTAAGCAACCAGGTGGATCCTGTCAATTATGTGTCAACATGATAAGGAAGAGATTAGCTTTATTGACACCCGTCCAGAGGACGTGTCGCGCTAGTAAGACGTGACAGATAAGCGGCACGGCGGGCTTGCCGGATTTCAACCTCACCATGACACCTAGCAGTGCATTTAATGCACTTTGTCCTAACTGCCAGAGTTAGGTCTGCTAGCACTGTTAGCTAGCTAATCACATTCAAATGACTATTTTGCCATTATAGTCGCCCCTTTAGCTTTGAAAGGAGGCCCAAGGCAACCTAGCAAGGGGTTCGAACCTCTCGACCCCTCACACTTGTACGCGTGTAGTCACACTTCCCCAGGCGCCCTTGCCGGGCTAGTGCGTTTCGTGTCATCGTCTTCCACAAGTTTAATCCACCACATCAGGAGTAGGGTTTTACGCTGCAAAGCGGCCCAAACCCGGGTAAAAGAGAGCTGCCCGTCACCGTGCTGTCCCCTGCTACTTCTGCTCTTTGTGCAACATGACCGTCCCCATGCTAAACCACAAAGAGACACCCATGCCCCATAGGTCATCCTTCTTCCATGCCGACACAACTTAATCAAGAGAAAACCACCTTTACTTGTCCTTTTGGAACTTATGCTTATAGATGTATGCCTTTTGGTTTATGCAATGCACCTGCTACCTTTCAAAGATGTATGACTGCTATATTCTTTGATTTTTTTGTGAAAAGATTGTTGAGGTTTTCATGGATGATTTTTCCATTTACGGAACTTCTTTTGATGATTCCTTAAGCAGAGATGTGAACAAACTAATCTTGTCTTGAATTGGGAGAAGTGCCACTTTATGGTTAATGAAGGCATTGTCTTGGGGCATAAAGTTTCTGAACGAGGTATTGAGGTGGATAAAGTTCAGTTGATTCAATTGAGAAAGTGCCACGTCCTAAATATATCAAAGGTATTCGTAGTTTCCTAGTCATGTTGGTTTCTATAAGAGGTTTATTAAAGACTCCTCTAAATTTCTAGGCCTCTTACTAATCTTTTACAAAAGGATGTTCCATTTGTTTTTATGATGATTGTGTAGAAGCCCTTGAAACACTTAAGAAAGCCTTAACTTCTGCACCTATAGTTGAACCACCTGATTGGAACTTGCCTTTTGAAATTATGTGTGATGCTAGTGATTATGTTGTTGGTGTTGTTTTAGGACAAAGAGTTGATAAGAAATTAAATGTTATCCATTATGCAAGCAAAACTCTAGACAGTGCCCAAAGAAATTATGCTACCACTGAAAAGAATTTTTAGCAGTTGTGTTTGCTTGTGATAAATTCAGATCTTACATCATTGATTCCAAAGTAATTGTTCACACTGATCATGCTGCTATAAAATATCTTAGGGAAAAGAAAGATGCTAAACCTAGACCCATTAGGTGGGTTCTCTTGATACAAGAATTCTTGATGACCCACGACCTATCAACGATAGCTTTCCTGATGATCAACTAGCAGTAATAAATGCTTCTCATAATAATTGTTGGTATGCTGACTATGGTAATTATATTGTTGCTAAATTTATACCACCTAGTTTCACATACCAACAAAAGAAAAAAATTCTTCTATGATTTAAGACATTACTTTTGGGATAACCCACATCTTTATAAAGAAGGAGTAGATGGTATTATTAGACGTTGTGTACCTGAGCATGAACAGGAACAAATCCTATAGAAATGTCACTCCGAAGCCTATGGGGGACATCATGCGGGAGATAGAACTCCTCACAAGGTATTACAATCTGGTTTTATTGGCCTACTCTTTTCAAGGATGACTGTAAGTTTGTCTTATCTTATGATGAATGTCAAAGAATAGGTAATATCGATAAGCGTCAGGAAATTCCTATGAATTATTCACTTGTTGTTGAACCATTTGATGTTTGGGGCTTTGATTATATGGGACCTTTTCCTTCCTCTAATGGGTATACACATATTTTGGTTGCTGTTGATTACGTTACTAAGTGGGTAGAAGCTATTCCAACTAGTAGTGCTGATCATAACACTTCCATTAAAATGCTTAAAGAAGTTATTTTCCCAAGGTTTGGAGTCCCGAGATATTAAATGACTGATGGGGGTTCACACTTTATTCATGGCGCTTTCTGTAAAATGCTTGCTAAATATGATGTTAACCATAGAATTGCATCACCCTATCATCCTCAATCTAGTGGTAACTTAGCAATAGAGAAATAAAATTAATATTACAAAAAACTGTCAATAGGTCCCTAAAGAACTGGTCTAAAAAATTAGATGATGCACTTTAGGCCTATAGAACAACTTATAAAAATCCTATGAGACCACACGGACTCGGTCCATAACTTGAGGATTATCCTCATTGCTGCACAGAAGAATTATGTCCTTGATGCACCGCTAGGTGAAAGGCCTGCTGCAGGGCATATGCTCATGTTATGAACGTCTGGCAAGCTTGATCCGATGACTACTCGATAGTTCATTGTGCCATGCTTTACGGCTTAGAATCGGGACTTCAAAGATGTTTTGAACGTCATGGACCATATGAGAGGTTCCATGAGTTGAAGTTAATATTTCAAGCAAATGCCCAAGTTGAGAGATATGAAGTATCCAACAAGTTCTATAGCTGCAAGATGGAGGAGAACAGTTCTATCAGTGAACACATACTCAAAATGTCTGGGTATCATAACCACTTGACTCAGCTGGGAGTTAATCTATCAGATGATAGTGTTATTGACAGAGTTCTTCAATCACTGCCACCAAGCTACAAAGGCTTCATGATCAACTATAATATGCAAGGGATGGATAAGACAATTCCTGAGCTCTTCGCAATGCTCAAAGCTGTGAAGGTAGAAATCAAGAAGGAGCATCAAGTGTTGATGGTTAACAAGACCACTAGTTTCATGAAAAAGGGCAAGGGAAAGAAAGGGAACTTCAAGAAGAATGGCAAGCAAGTTTCCACTCCTGAGAAGAAGCCCAAATCTGGACCCAAGCCTGCAACTGAGTGCTTCTACTGCAAAGGGACTGGTCCCTGGAAGCGGAACTGCCCTAAGTATTTTGCGGATAAGAAGGATGGCAAAGTGAACAAAGGTATGTTTGATATACATGTTATTGATGTGTACCTTACTAATGCTCGTAGTAGCGCCTGGATATTTGATACTGGTTCGGTTGCTCATATTTGTAACTCGAAACAGGGGCTATGGTTTAAACGAAGATTGGCTAAGGACGAGGTGACGATGCGCGTCGGAAATGGTTCCAAGGTCGATGTGATCGCCGTCGGCACGCTACCTATACATCTACCTTCGGGATTGGTTCTAGACCTGAATAATTGTTATTTGGTGCCAGCGTTGAGCATAAACATTATATCTGGATCTTGTTTGATGCGAAATGGCTATTCATTTAAATCAGAGAATAATGGTTATTCTATTTATATGAGTAATATCTTTTATGGTGATGAACCCTTGAAGAGTGGTCTATTTTTGTTGAATCTCGATTGTGGTGATACACATATTCATAATATTGATGCCAAAAGATGCAAAGTTGATAATGATAGTGCAACATATTTTTGGCACTGCCGTTTAGGTCATATTAGTGTAAAACGCATGAAGAAACTCCATGCAGATGGGCTTTTGGAATCACCTGATTATGAATCATTTGATACTTGCGAACCATGCCTCATGGGCAAGATGACTAAAACTCCGTTCACGGGAACAATGGAGCAAGCTAATGACTTATTGGAAATAATGCATACCGATGTATGCGGTCCGATGAGTGTTGAGGCTTGCGGCGGGTATCGTAATTTTCTGACCTTCGCAGATGATTTGAGCAGATATGGTTAAATCTACTTAATGAAACACAAGTATGAAACATTTGAAAAGTTTAAAGAATTTCAGAGTGAAGTGGAGAATCATCGTAACAAGAAAATAAAGTTTCTACGATCTGACCGCAGAGGCGAATACTTGAGTTACGAGTTTGGCCTTCATTTAAAACAATGTGGAATAGTTTGACAACTCACGCCACCTGGAACACCACAGCGTAATGGTGTGTCCGAACGTCGTAACCGTACTCTATTGGATATGGTGCGTTCTATGATGTCTCTTACCGATTTGCCTTTATCATTTTGGGGTTATGCATTAGAGACAGCTGCATTCACGTTAAATAGGGCACCGTCTAAATCCGTTGGGACGACACCGTGTGAACTATGGTTTGGCAAGAAAACTAAGTTGTCGTTTCTTACAGTTTGGGGCTGCGATGCTTATGTGAAAAAGCTTCAGCCTAATAAGCTCGAACCCAAATCGATGAAGTGTGTCTTCAAAGGATACCCAAAAGAAACTGTTGGTACACCTTCTACCACAGAACTGAAGGCAAGATCTTTGTTGCTAAGAATGGATCCTTTCTAGATAAGGAGTTTCTCTCGAAAGAAGTGAGTTGGAGGGAAATAGAACTTGATGAGGTAATTGTACCTTCTCTCGAATTGGAAAGTAGCTCATTACAGAAAACTGTTCCCGTGATGCCTACACTAGCTAGAGAGGAAGCTAATGATAATGATCATGAAACTTCAGATCAAGTTACTACCGAACCTCGTAGGTCAACTAGAGCACGTTCTGCACCAGAGTGGTACGGTAACCCTGTTCTGGAAGTCATGTTACTAGACCATGGCGAACCTACGAACTATGAAGAAATGATGACGAGCCCAGATTCCGATAAATGGCTTGAGGCAATGAAATCTGAGATAGGATCCATGTATGAGAACAAAGTGTGGACTTTGGTTGACTTGCCTGATGATCGGCGAGCCATAGAGAATAAATGGATCTTCAAGAAGAAGACTGACGCTGATGGTAATGTTACTGTCTACAAAGATCGACTTGTCGCAAAAGGTTTTCGACAAGTTCAAGGAGTTTAATACGCTGAAACTTTCACACCCGTAGCGATGCTTAAGTCTGTCCGAATCGTGTTAGCAATTGCCGCATTTTATGATTATGAAAGCTGGAAAATGGACGTCAAACTGCATTCCTTAATGGATTTCTTAAAGAAGAATTGTATCTGATGCAACCAGAAGGTTTTGTCGATCCTAAAGGTGCTAACAAAGTGTGCAAGCTCCAGCGATCCATCTATGGACTGGTGCAAGCATCTCGAAGTTGGAATATACGCTGTGATGAGGTGATCAAAGCATATGGTTTGATACAGACTTTTGGAGAAGCATGTATTTAATAGAAAGTGAGTGGGAGCTATGTAGCATTTATAATATTATATGTGCATGACATATTGTTGATTGGAAATGATTTAGAGCTTCTGGGTAGCATAAAAGGATACTTGAATAAAAGTTTTTTCAATGAAAGACCTCGATGAATTTGCTTATATGTTGGGCATCAAGATCTATAGAGATAGATCAAGACGCTTAATTGGACTTTCACAAAGCACATACCTTGATAAAGTTTTGAAGCATTTCAAAATGGATCAGTCAAAGAAAGGTTCTTGCCTGTGTACCAAGGTGTGAAGTTGAGTCAGACTCAATGCCGGACCACTATAGAAGATAGAGAGAAAATGAAAGTCATTCCCTATGCCTCAGCCATAGGTTCTATCATGTATGCTATGCTGTGTACTAGACCTGATGCGTGCCTTGCTATAAGTTTAGCAGGGAGGTACCAAAGTAATCGAAGAGTGGATCACTGGCAGCGGTCAAGAACATCCTGAAGTACCTGAAAAGGTCTAAGGATATGTTTCTCGTTTATGGAGGTGACAAAGAGCTCGTCGTAAATGGTTACGTTGATGCTAGCTTTGACACTGATCCGGACGACTCTAAGTCACAAACCGGATACATATTTATATTGAATGGTGGAGCTGTCAGTTGGTGCAGTTCCAAGCAAAGCGTCGTGGTGGGATCTACGTGTGAAGCGGAGTAAGTAGCTGCTTTGGAAGCAGCAAATGAATGAGTCTGGATGAAGGAGTTCATATCCGATCTAGGTGTAATACCTAGTGCGTCGGGTCCAATGAAAATCTTTTGTGACAATACTGGAGCAATTTCCTTGGCGAAGGAATCCAGATTTCACATAAGAACCAAAAACAACAAGAGACGCTTCAACTCCATCAGTGATCAAGTCAAGGAGGGAGAAATAGAGATTTGTAAAATACATATGGATCTGAATGTGGCAGACCCATTGACTAAGCCTCTTCCACGAGCAAAACATGATCGGAACCAAGACTCCATGGGTGTTAGAATCATTACTATGTAATTTAGATTATTGACTCTAGTGCAAGTGGGAGACTGAAGGAAATATGCCCTAGAGGCAATAAGAAAGTTGTTATTTTATATTTCCTTATTCATGATAAATTTTTATTATTCATGCTAGAATTGCATTAAATGGAAACTTGATACATGTGTGGATACATACACAAAACATCGTGTCCCTAGTAAGCCTCTACTAGACTAGCTCGTTAATCAAAGATGGTTAAGTTTACTAACCATAGACATGTGTTGTCATTCAATGAACGGGATCACATCATTAGGAGAATGATGTGATGGACAAGACCCATCTGTTAGCTTGGCATATTGATTGTTCAGTTTTATTGCTATTGCTTTCTTCATGTCATATACATATTCCTTTAAATATGAGATTATACAACTCCCGGATACCGGAGGAATACCTTGTGTGCTATCAAATGTCACAACGTAACTGGGTGATTATAAAGATGCTCTACAGGTATCTCCGAAGGTGTTTGTTGGGTTGGCATAGATCGAGATTAGGATATGTCACTCTGAGTATCAGAGAGGTATCTCTGGGCCCTCTCGGTAATACACATCAAAAGAAGCCTTGCAAGCAAAGTAACTAATGAGTTAGTTGCAGGATGATGTATTACGAAATGAGTCAAGAGACTTGCTGGTAACGAGATTGAATGAGGTATGAAGATACCGACGATCGAATCTCGGGCAAGTAACATACCGATGGACAAAGGGAATAACGTATGTTGTCATAACAGGTCGACCGATAAAGATCTTCGTAGAATATGTTGGAGCCAATATGAGCATCCAGGTTCCGCTATTGGTTATTGACTAGAGAGGTGTCTCGGTCATGTCTACATAGTTCTCGAACCCGTAGGGTCCGCACGCTTAACGTTTGATAACGATTTTGTATTATATGAGTTATGTGATTTGATGACCGAATTTTGTTCAGAGTCCCGGATGAGGTCGCGGACATGACGAGGAGTCTCGGAATGGTCGATAGGTAAAGATTGATATATAGGACGATAGTATTCGGACACCGGAAGTGTTCTGGAGGGTACCGGGTACATATCGGGTCACCGGAAGGGGTTCCGGGCACCCCCGGCAAAGATATGGGCCTAATGGACCAAAAGGGAAAACGCAGCAGCCAGCAGGGGCTGCTGCGCCCCCCATATGGGCCGCACTAGAGGAGAAAGGAAAGAGGGGAAGAGATAAGGAAGGGGAGGGATTCCGCCTCCCCCTTCCTTCCCTCCTCCTTTCTCTTTCCTTCCAACTCCAATGAAAAGGGAAGGGGGCGAATTGGGGTGGAACCCCAAGTAGGATTCGGCCTACTTGGGGCGCCCCCCTTGGTTGCACCCTCTCCCTCCCACCTATATATATGAAAGGGGGCCTAGAACACACAACAACATCAGTTAGCCGTGTGCGGCGCCTCCCTCCACAAATTACACCCTCGGTCATATTCTCGTAGTGCTTAGGTGAAGCCCAGCGCGAATCACTTCACCGTCACCATCATCACACCGTCGTGCTGACGAAACTCATCTCTTCCTCGACACTTTGCTGGATCAAGAGTTCGAGGGACGTCATCGAGTTGAACGTGTGCAGAACTCGGAGGTGTTGTACGTTCGGTGCTTGATCGATCGGAACGAAAAGAAGTTCGACTACATCAACTACGTTGTCAAACACTTCCTCTTTCGGTCTATGAGGGTACGTAGACACACTCTCCCCTTCTCGTTGCTATGCATCTCCTAAATAGATCTTGCGTGAGCGTAGGAATTTTTTTGAAATTGAATGCTAGGTTTCCCAACACTAACCTCCTCCCGAAGGTTCCTGGGTGTCTTCTAGTCCAAGAAAAATCCGCAAAAAGTTTTGTTCTTTTTGGACTCTGTTTGGTATTGATTTTCTGAAAAGGCAAAAACAAGGAAAAAACACCATCTGGCACTTGGCACTAGATTAAAAGGTTAGTCCCAAAAATGATATAAAATAGCAATATAATGCATATAAAGCATCCAAGGTTGATAATATAATAGCATGGAACTATAAAAAATTATAGATATGTTGGATACGTATCTAGCATCCCCAAGCTTAATTCCTGCCATCCTCGAGTGGGCAAATGATAAAAACGGAAATTTTGATTTTGAATGCTACCTAACATGTTTATCGTGTAATCTTTTCTTTATGTGGCATGAATATTCAGATCTGTAAGATTCAAAACAAAAGTTTATTATTGACATAAAAACAATAATACTTCAAGCATACTAATCATGTGTTTTCAGAATATCATTGCTAAAGAAAGTTATCCTTACAAAATCATCTAGTCTTGTCATGCTCCATCTTCTTAACACAATGTATTTATCATGCACAACCCCGATGACAAGCCAAGCAATTGGTTCATACTTTTAATGCGCTTCAGCTTTTTCAACTCTCACGCAATACATGAGCGTGAGCCATTGATATAGTACTATGGGCGGAATAGAATATGATGTTGGCGGTTGTGTGGAGAAGTAAAAAAAGGAGAAAGTTTCACATTGACGAGGATAATCAATACGCTATGGATTTGCCCATCAATTGATGTCAATGCAAGGAGTAGGGATTTCCATGCAACGGATGCACTAGAGCTATAAGTGTATGAAAGCTCAAGAAAAGAAAACTAAGTGGGTGTGCATCGAACTTGCTTGCTCATGAAGACCTAGGGCATTTGAGGAAACCCATCACTAGAATATACAAGCCAAGTTCTATAATGAAAAATTACCACTAGTAATATATGGAAGTGATAAAGTAGGACACTCTCTATCATGAAGAACATGGTGCTACTTCAAAGCACAAGTGTGGGAAATGATAGTAACATTCTCCCTTCTCTCTTTTTCTCTCATTTTTTCCTTTTTTCTTTTTTTCTTTTTGGCCTTTTATTTTATTTTTATGGGCTCTTTGGCCTCTCTTTTTTAATTTTCTTCCCATGTCTCATCCCGACTTGTGGGGATAGTCTCCATCATCCTTCCTCACATGGGATAATGCTCTAATAATGATGATCATCACACTTTTATTTACTTACAACTCAAGAATTACAACTCCATACTAGAACAAAAATATGACTCTATATGAATACCTCCGGCGGTGTACCGGGATATGCAATGATCTAGCGTGACATGTATAAAAAATATGAATGGTGGCCAAGCCACAAATACTATGCCAACTATGACAATGATTGTATGTGTCATGATAAAACGGAACGATGGAAGTTGCATGGCAATATATCTCGGAATGGCTATGGAAATGCCATAATAGGTAGGCATGGTGGCTGTTTTGAGGAAGATATAAGGTGTCTTATGTGTGAAAGAGCATATCATATCACGGGGTTTGGATCCACCGACGAAGTTTGCAGCACATCTCAAGGTGAGAAAGGGCAATGCACGGTACCGAAGAGGCTAGCAAAATGTGGAAGGGTGAGAGTACGTATAATCCATGGACTCACTTAGTCATAAAGAACTCACATACTTATTGCAAAAGTTTATTAGCGCTCAAAGCAAAGTACTACTACGCATGCTCCTAGGGGATAGATTGGTAGGGAAAGACCATCGCTCATCCCCGACCGCCACTCATAAGGAAGACAATCTATAATAAATCATGCTCCAATATCATCGCATAACAACAGACCATACGTGCATGCTTTGGGAATCACAAACCTTAACACAATATTCTTACTAAACCACAATTACTCACTAGCATGACACTGATATCACCATATTTATATCTCAAAAAAATGCAAGGAATCAAACATCTCATATATTCAATGATCTTCATGAAAGTTTTTACTATACCCCTCTTGAATACCCATCATATTAGGACTAAATTCATAACCCAATCAAATTGCCATACTATTTATAAGAATCTCAAAATAACATAGGTGAAGCACGAGAGTTCATAAATTTCTTTAAAATATAACCATCGTCATGCTCTAAAAAGATATAAGTGAAGCACTAGAGCAACTACCTAGCTTAGAAAATATAAGTGAAGCACATAGAGTATTCTAACAAATTCACAATTAATGTGTGTCCCTCTCAAAAGGTGTGTCCAGCAAGGATGATTGTGGTAGACTAAAAATAAATTAAACAGAAGACTCATATAATAGAAGACGCTCCAAGCAAAACACATATCATGTGATGAATAAAAATATAGTCTCAAGTGATTTACCAATAGATTGTAGACAAAAGAGGGGATGCCATCCGGGGCATCCCGAGGATTAGATGCTTGGTTGTCCTTGAATATTACCTTGGGGTGCCTTGGGAATCCCCAAGCTTATGCTCTTTCCACTCCTTATATTGTGATCCATCGAAACATCACCCAAAACTTGGAAACTTCACAACACAAAACTCAACAGAGAACTCGTGAGATTCGTCAGTATAATAAAGCAAATCACTAGCTTAGGTACTGTTGTGAACTCATTCCAAATTTATATTTGTATTTTATATACTGTATTCTAACCTCTCCATGGTTCATACCCCCCCCCCCAATACAACCCATAGATTCATCAAAATAAGCAAACAACACAATGAAAACAAAATCTATCAAAAACAGAATAGTCCGTACTAATCTAGACTTTAGCCAAACTTCTGTAACTCCAAAAATACCTAAAAATTTGAACATCGTGGGACATTTGTATATCAATAAAGTGTACAAAATTCAGAATTTTATCACGCTCTAGCAAATTTTAACAATTTTGCTACTGGACGCAAAAGTGTTTGTTTTCTCACAGAATCAAATCAACAATCTTCCAACTCATCCCAAATGTCTTACTTGGCACAAACATTAATTAAAACACTAAAACACAATCATAACAGAAGTATAATTGAATATTTATTGAAAAACAGAAGCAAAAGGAAAAAAAAGAAAATTGGGTTGCCTCCCAACAAGCGCTATTGTTTTATGCCCCTAGCTAGGCATATTGCATAGATCTAGGTATTGTCATCTTTGGTGTGCAATTCCTTTCTAATCAAATCTTCCAAGACTTTTATTAGTAAATATCTTTTCTCATGTTCTTTCTTTTTAGTGGGAGAGCTTAATGCATGGAAAGGACTTCGAGTAGTAATTTTGACATTGATAATTTCATACTCAGGATCATCACCGTAAACATCTTCATATGAAACATGTATCTCACTTTTAATAGGTTCTATAGACATCTCTTCAATCCATTCTTTATTGAACCCTTTATTAATTCCCTTAGTGACCCTATCAAATCTATCATAAGCATCAATGTATAAAACTTGGATAACTTCCACATAAGGGTTAATCTTAGATTATTACTAAAAGCAACATAATCTTTAGATTCCAACCCACGTAAGGTTTCCTTATCATAAAGAATTTCTTCTATTGGGGGATGCTCAAAATTTATATTATAGTAAGTAAAGATTTCTCTAGCCTCTCGGATTATATAATCAACACTACAAAAAGATACACTTCCATGATGATACGTGTTTCTTAGAGTATAGGTCACGTTTTCTGTCATGCATGTACATCCATGACGTTTTTATGATAGAATCAAGATAGTCATACCTGTCCTATCATAGAAGTGTTCCATGACAATACCAAAATTATCATCACGGAAGTGTCCACTTCCATGATGATAAATGGCGCATCATGGAAGTGCTTTCGTCTAGGTTATCTGACACATGGCATCCACCGTAATGGGTCGCCGTTAAGCTATCGGGTTTCAGTTTGGATCTGACAACCTATTAGCAGCCCGGACCAATGGGGATTTTCCACGTGTAAAATCATCATTGGCCGGAGCAAACATGTGTCGGCTCCTGAAGTGGGCCAGATGTCGTCCATCCAATGGAGGAGACGTGCCTATGATACGTCGACATGTGGCAGGGCCCAACAGAGGCCCATATAGGTTAAAAAGGCCGGCCCAATCGAAGGCCCGTAGTATTTACTCAGGTACTAGTGGGCCAGCCCACTAATGGCCTACTTAAACATGGACCATTTACGGCCTAAAGCCAGATCTGGCCCATTAATTGTTCACCGAGTATTTGGGCCAATTATGGCCCAGTGACATTTCGGCCTGTTAGAGGCCCGATGTAGACATGGGCCCATTTCAGTCCGGTGTGTCTTTCGGCCTGGGAATGGCCCGTTCTGCCCATGGGCCATATATGGTCCGACACGATATCCGGGCCACTAACGGCCCATGATCAAGGTGGCAACAGTTCAGCCCAACGTGATTTTGGGCCTGTTGAAGGCATGTCGTGTAATTCGGCCGTTGATGCCTCTACTAAGCTTTCGGCCTCTTAAAGGCCCATGATATTAGTGGGCCAACTAAGGAACGAGATACATTTCGGCTTGGTAATGGCCCATCATAGAACTGGGCCAATAATGGCCCGGTCAACATTTCATCCTGCTAAAGGCCCGTAGACGACTATTGAAAATTGAGGACCAACATGCATTTCGGCCTGCTAAAGGCCCATGGTATCTTCTGGGCCGTGGCCCGAAGCTACATTGGCCCAACTAAACTTTGGGTCGAATGTAGGCCCGTGTAAGTTGTAGGTCTGGCGCAGAGTGTGAAGGGCACCAATGGCCTTTCAGGCCCAAGAAAGTTGCAGGCCGGCCCAATTGTGTCCCGCTAAAATGCAGGGCCGTTAGAGGCGAATGTTTCGGCCCAGTCGACTACATCAGATTTTCGCCGTTTTTTCAGATAGCGAATGATGGCATATACGGTAACTAGTAGGAATTAAGAACAAAGATACTCTATACAATAAAAAATTTACGGCATAGTAACTTAGAATAAACCTACACTATACAATAAAGGATTTATGGTATATTAAATCCACTGGGCATCGAAGTTCGCCACCAATGGTCATATAGCGCAACGAAGAAGCAGATTAGAAAAATTGGGCGCCATTATAGCGTAACAAAATAACACTGAACCAAGACCACTTCTAAGACAATTCAAGAAAGGTTATCCTTGCGTGGGAGCTGCTGCGCAAGCTGCTAAACAAGGCTGTGAGACCATCCTAGCATGTCGGTCATAGCTTCCAGGTGTAGTTGTTTAGCAGTGAGGTTCACATTGGTGTTCTCCATGATCTTCATTAGAGATAGGACTTCAAGTCTTAGTTGATTTACAGAATGCCTTTCTGCTTGAACTTGGGACTGAAGAAGTCGAACTAATTCAGACAGCGAATTTTGTGAGCTTGTATGACTACTAGTCTCAAGTAACTTGAACACTTCATCAAGATATGACTTTGGGGTTGTCTCGCTATCTTCAAGATGTTTTTCCTTCTTTGTTGCAATATATGTTGGGTTTCTCTCATAGCCTTCAACAGACTTGTGCATTCCATCAGGCATATCACCCCAAAACAAGCAGAAAGATGACAAGTTTTGCACGTGTATAAACAAAGATGGTAACTGTGTTGTCAATTCCATCCAATTTCAAATAAGAAAATAAAGAGTCGATTCAAAATATCAATAGCATAATTTGGCACTGTTCATAATGCGAGAGCTTCACCACACTACTGGATTACCATGTCAACAAAACAAGCATAGATGAAGGGCAAAGACAATCATTGTATCTATTTTAGTTAATGTGCATGGCATGTTGTTCAAATCATCAGCCACATCAGTAAGATAAAACAGGAGATGACAAGGTGCAAAGATGGGCTGCTTCACCGCACACTATATTATAGATCCACAAAACAAGCATACATATAGGGAGTATTGAGTAATGTTCAAGGTATGAATAAGGAATCTGGTTTTACAACTAAAACTTGGAACTTACAGTTGTTGCGAACATGCATTTTGATAGAAACAACAAACTAAACAGTAGTTGACAATAGGGATTATGAGCAAATGAAAGAGCAATTGAGGATAATGGCTTTAGAAGGACTGACTTACATTAATAGTTAACACCGGCTTTATAATGCCCTTCTCCATGTTAAGAGAAGGATAACTCAAGCATTTTAGCACAGAATCTTCTTCGTAAGCATTGCCTATACTCTACATTTTCTAGAGTAATTATAGATATGATAATACTGGAAGGGATAGAGGATAATGAAGGTAAGATGCAGATTGATGCTACATAATCAAGCACCAATCCTTGTAAGTACAAATGTTACAGGACAAAATGTACTGAAAAGAGCAATGGGCTACACTTCTGCACTGGCATTGTCTATGTATTCAACTTTTTGGTAAGACTAAATATAGATCTCATATTTTTTTAGTAAATGATGGGCGAGGGAGATAAGATGCAGAATGCTACACAATGAACCAACCCCTCCTTCCCATAATATAAGAGTGTTTTGTACACTGGTGTACTGTACAAAACGCTCTTATATTATGGGACAAGAGGATTGCAGAGCTAAACCTCTTCAAAAGCATTGGGTTGATTCTAAATTTATGTAAGAGTCGATGCGGATCTTATAAGGTCCACCAAATGGAGAATAATAAGGCTAACATGTGCAGTGATGCTACATAATCAACCAGCTATGAAAGTAAGTATGGTCATACAGGGCATGAGGCACTCACAAGAGCAATACAATGTGTAGTATAGTTGCGAGATTCTGTGGTCCCTTCAGAATGAATGTTCTTCTGCAAACAGTTTTCGTACAAGTGAGACAGTAAGGCACATGCAGAAATGTAGTTCAAATTGTGATGTGATATCATAGACAGTACCTTACGCTGCAGACGAGACCAATGTGTAACAAGATTATTCCAGTCACTGTCTAATAAATGTAGCACCAGAGACTTTATAGAAATTTCATTTAGAGGCTTGCCTCAGGTAGGAATGATACTTCATCAATGAGTGCTTGAAAAGCGTAACCAACCCTTGCTCGTCTTGACTATCCAATTTGGTCCTCACCTATTTAAGAGAATGAAATCTTGTGGCTTTTGTCAGCAGAAACATATGCAGTTATTACCATGAATAACATTAGTACATTACTTACGAGTAAGTTGCGGAGGAATATTGGAAATTGTTATTTGTCTGTAGTATTTCCATGAAGGAAAGATGCGCACAAAGTTCCTGGCAACAATATAAGCTTCGTCTTCTAAACTAGGAAGTGGGACAGGGGTCCTATTTGCTACAATTGGGGCTCTCTCTCGTTTGAAAAGGGATTTGGCAACTGGATTTGGTGTACTCTTTGCTTGAATGGGGGTTCTGCGTCGTAGAGCTGGTGCTATGTCAACTGGCATCATCTTACTGTTTGCTGCAGTTGGGGTCTGCTGAGTTGGGGCATGAGAGATGGCCAATATAGTAGGGCTAGAGTTTGCTAGAGTTTTGGTCGTGTTTTCTGGGTCTGGTGATATTGCAACTACACCTAATGGGCTATTTGATTTATCAGGTGTCACTATGTTTTCCAAATACTTTCTTTGTGATCCTCCACAATTAGTAATCGCCCTCTTCCTTTTGAACGTATGATACACAAGAACAACATTTGAATGGATAAATATGGTATGATGACAGATGGAATATGTACCGAAAATGGATACGCAGGGCGTATTCGCATACACGATGTGTAAACTAAGCTAATAGCAGTGCAACAAAGTAGAAGCAATGCAAAGCATCAGTTGCAAGATATGTGCGACCATTATAACCTTGGAAAGTTAGAGCAAGCACCTTGATGGGTGAATAAGATAGGGCAGTTGCCTCTGACTCCACCACTAGGGAGCTACATTGACTTAGGTCTCCCTCTAGCTCAGAATCATTGTTAGGATCATATTCTGAACACGAATCTATAGGTGGAGAGTGTTTGCATTGCATTGCATCCAGACTTGATTCCATTCCCTCAATGCCAAGTTTGACGGCCATGGCATTGTTTTCCCTTATTCTTTTCATCCGCGCAAGCTCATAATCATTATGATGCTATTCAGTGTCTGAGATTCATGAAAACATAAAAAATAGTCATATTATCTATGGAATGCATTGCAGATTCAACTCGAAGAGTGTCTCCCTACAAACCCCTGCGTATATAAAGTTCATCCCCAATCATGCTGACCAGACCACACACAGAAATACAAACCTCTTATGTCTCTGTAATAGGTGGACACACATTTCAAAACTGAAGTACGAACATTACAATCATATCAAATTCATGTTTGAACAAGTAAACTAAGGAATTATGAGTGGCATAATGTTTAGCTTCAAGGGTGGAGTGCTGGTAGTGCAACACAAAGCAAGTAGGCAGATTGTATTCCATGTAAAAGATCGTAGTCCATGTAAAAGGTGGATATGACACTTTCTTTCTATACAATGCAGTGTACGTTGTCCACTCATGATGGAAGAGATCACACAGAGAAATACTATTCACTCATGTCTGCGGTTCCAGTATTTTGAAACAGGGTGGTCCACCCTAAAAGAATATTGACAACAAATATGACAATGCAAGCATAGAGGTAGTGAATCAATCATTACTTGTGAGCTTACTAGGACAAGTATGCAGAATTGTAACTGCAGTAAGAGACCGTCCAAAATCTGAATCAAGAAGTTGATCTAGCACTTATTGTTTGCAACTAATCGACGTGAATAATTGGATATCATATCGATTGAGTAAGAAAGATAAGTAAAATTGTCAAGAAACCTGGCTTGTGGTAGTAATCTGGGTCAATGTCACTATGACCAACAATCCAACATGACTAGTGCCTGTTCCTATGGCTGGAATTTTGAAACCCTGTGAACTTTACAGGTACTAAAGATTACTGAAATATCTGAACCATTAAGTGTAGGTATCAATCAGTACACAACAAACCCTAATGACAGTCATGCCTAATGAGTAATGAATCGATTAGAAAATGGGTGATGAGGAGTGGCTGTTGAGTGTTGAGGATGTATCTCAGGATAAATTCGGTTGGCTTAGTGGGTAGTGCATGCCTGAGCCCTCAACGGACTGGGAAGGTAGGCATAACGACGCGCTCGAGCAGCGGTGACGCTGTTGGGCGAGCGGCTCCTGACCTCCTATTAGTCCGGCGTCTCCTCCTAGAGTCATGCCGTCCTAGGACGGCAAATCGCCAGCGAGGCAGGTGGCTTGGGGCGAGTAGAGATCGGAAGCGCGGCAGAACACAGGGGAATCGGGGTCTAGGCCGACCCAAAATTCCAGGGTGGGCCGCGGCCCACCGTGGACACCCTATAGATCCACACCCTAGCGGTGTACATGCATTTTCGAAACTAAATTAGGAACATTAGGTGACCAATTAAACGACTCTGTTTTAATAATATCATATTCATATTTGAACAACTAAGCTTGTTTAGCTTGATGGGTGGAGCAGTGCTATTATGACATGAAGCACGTAGGCTGATCGTATAGTGATCATAAAGGGGGGAAACCCTAAGCATGATCAATTAAACCCTATTATCACTGCGCCATGGCAGATTTGGAGATGCAAACCGCAGAAATGCTATTTAGCAACCATTGTTTGCTTTGAACTAAGAACTAAATTCTAAGAGCTGGAAAGAAAGTACAGTAACCAATTTACGATCTATTTTCTGGTTGAGATCAAAAAGTTGAGCAGATATGAAGTTGTACCACCTCTCTTGCGGTGCTGTGTAGGCATCGGGGGTGCGATGGCTATCGGTGGCATTGAAGCAGATCTGTGACGGTAGATGGGTGCATCGGGGGATAAGTCCCGTTGTGGTGGACGAGAAAGTCATGGGAGCGGCCCCAGCAAGGAGGTCAACAGCAATGATGAAGCGAGAGGACGCGATGCAAGGCTCCTGGTCCGTCGCCATGGATGAGAAACGTCCATCCCTAGCAGTGGACGACGCGGTCTTGGTAGGCGCTCCAGCAGGGTGGAGGACGGCGGCGATGGATGGGCTGGCGGATGGAGTAGGCTGGTGTGGGGATGGTGTTCTAGCGTGGAGAGTGTATGAATGGGAAAATGGAGGGAGAGGGACGGGGAACCATGTTTTTGGGACGCACCTGTCTGAAATATGGAAAAGTTACGAACTTAGCCCCTATTTAAAATATGGATGTTTCGTCCGTTGGGGATAGTACAGTAATCTCGCATCTCCAATATTTGCCCAGAGCGATTTCGGGCGAGGAGAGAGTGTTTTGGCGCCCACGGTGTATGAACGGGGCTGGCAGGTAGGGCGGTTGTGTCACGTCTGAGTGAAGTTACAAACCTGCCCTATTAAAAATATTTTCGTACATCTATTTCGGCCGAGTCGAGTTTGTGTTTCCACCCACCGTGTATGAATGGGGAAATGGAGGAAGAGACAGAGGTGTTTCGGACGAGCTTGAATCAAATGTGTTTTGCCGCCCACGTTTGGCGCCCACCGTGTCTGAATGGGCTCAGAGGCAGTCCTATCACGTCTAATTGAAGTTACTAACCTACCCCTATTGAGAGCAGTGGAAATTGGGCTGATGGATTGTCCGTGTAAGGGGTAGACGGTAATTTCCATCTCGCAAACACTTGCTTGGGGCAGCCGACGTGGGAGTGGATATTTTTCCTCTTCTTTCAAATTTTGGGACAATAAGCATTCATGTTTACCCTGGTAACTAAATTCGAATACATTTTGTATTCTTATACAAATATTTATAAATCATTCTATGTTTTTTTATATACCTTCAAAAGCACAACAAAGATGTATTCCACTATCATATATGAATATGATTTACAAATGCCAATACTCAAATTCAGAAGGTGTAGAATCCGGTTTAAGGTGAATTCGAATATTTGAAACCACTTTATGTCCAACTAAAGTGTAACATTTATGACACACGCAGCATATAGTGTACTCCCATTTAGATATGTACACAAGCGATGTCTCAAGATTTAAAATACTGAGTTAATCAACCAATAATGTACAAAACTAACAGACATATAAACACTTATAGAGTATATGGATCATTAATATCAACTAACATATGCCAAATGATGAGGACCCAATGCCACTAGATGGTAATCCTCATCCTTTACCTAGGAATTTAGTACCTGATAATCTTCCATTGGTGTTGCCTCCTTATCCTATGTTGGGATGGAACGATGCTCCTGTTGTTGCTCCTCCTCAGCCCGAGAACAATGCTGATGCTGGTTGGGGCCATGCACTCTGGGGAGAGAATGAGGTGGAGATTGAACAGCCTCCACAACCTGCAGCGCCAGAGCAAGACCAGGTTTCCATTGTCATTGATTAGCCAGAGGGTTCAGTTTCTGTGGAACAGCAAATGCAGGTTGAGCAGCATGTGCAGGTGGAACAACAACTGCAGGCCGAACAACACGTGCAGCTTGAGCAGCAGGCTGCTTTTCTTGAGAATCCACTAGCAATTGTGCCTTATCATCCTCCTGTGATTCAGCATCATGAGATCTTCATTGGCATGGCTCGCATTGTGGCTGGACCACCTCTTCCTCCTGAGATGATATGGAAGAGGTCTTTCAAGAATTTGATGTTTGACTTTACTGTCGAAGAGGTGCCAAGGTCGATCTTCTTCAAACCTTTGAGCACAATTACCTACTCCAAGCACACCTGGTCTATTGCGTCCAATGAAACCAGGAAAATGTCTTTGTTGGTGGCTAATTTGCCCAGTTTTGCTGCACTGAGGAGGGCTGTTGTGGTTAAGCACCCAGTTGCCAGAGTCTTATTTGAGGAACTGCCTGATGCTCCTACTCCTATCTCTGATGATGTTTTGCATGATGAGCCTAGTGAGATGTCTCAGTCCTCACCAGTGGTTTTTGCTATGGAGAACCAAGTCAAGGAAAAAAAAGAGAGAGGGAGGAAGAAGACACCTGCACCACTTGTGGAAACTTCCTTGAGGCACTGCACCAGAAGCGCATCAAAGCTTGATGGTTTTAAAAATGTGGTTTTTGAGCAGCTACCTCTATAGCCCATGAAGAAATGGCCTCGCTCCAAGCCCATGGATGTCAAGGCCCAGCCCAACTCTGAAGGTGCTCACAGCCAGGAGAAGCAAGGAGATGTTCCTCCTCATACACCAATCAAGGTCCTGCAGGCGGTGGGAGCATAGCTGGAGATTGAGCCCTCTCTCCTTTCTACGGACAAGCTTATGGCTGATCCCAAGGAGGACTCCTCTTCATCTTCTATTTAAATGTTTATGTTAACTACATTAAATAGGTGTAGCGAGCTTGTTAAATCTGCTACTTTTATTGTCATGCTGGGTTATGTTACAAACGGTGCAGACTACTTTATTGTCGTTTGTAATGCTCTGGGATGTATGGCATTGTATGTCATGCTACTTTTGGTTCGATCATGTATAGTTATTAATGAATCAAGTGTCACTACAGGAAACAGCTACTTTGCCGTCTGCCACGGCGGACGGCAAAGGCTGGAAAGGCGGACGGCAAAGACCTTTGCCGTCAGCCGCGGACGGCAAAAGGCCCCGACAAAGAAGGCTACGGTAAACAGCTGTTTTGCCGTCTGCTTCCTGGCGGCGGACGGCAAAGGCTCTTTGCCGTCTGCGGCGGACGGCAAAGAGGGCGGACGGCAATAATTGCGCTGTAAGTCCGTTAAGTGGCTAACGGCAGTCCTTTGCCGTCCGCCGCGGACGGCAAAATTTCTCTGGTCTTTGCCGTCCGCCTTATGATGTCATCTACACGTCACTAGATGGCAGGTTCTTTGCCGTCTGCCACTGATGGCAAAGTGCAGGTTCTTTGCCGTCTGCCACGGACGGCAAAGTCTTTGCCGTCTTCCACTGTAGGCAAACTGACCAAATGGGTCAGCTCCCAGGAAGCACAGTTGGCTGCCACGTGGCTTCTTTGCCGTCTGCGGCAGACGGCAAAGAGCCTGCATATTGTCTGTTTTTTCTGTTTTTTATTAAATCCCACAATTTGCACAGAAAATATATAAGTTTCATATCACATATCCAGCACATATCCAGCACATATCCAGCACATAAGTTTCATATCACATATCACATCAGTTTCATCCATACACATTGTTCATACATAAGCAAGTTCCATCCATACACATAGTTCCATCCATATATATATTACAATGCAAAGTTTCATCAACATAGCAAGTTAGATACAATGATCCATATCACATAGTTCCATCCATCATAGCAAGCTAGATACAATGCAAAGTTTCATCAAAGGAAAAGCAAGCACTCCATCATAGCAAGCTAGCTTCCATGAAGTGAATGAAATCTGCAAAATGGTAAATAAGAAAGTTAGAAATAGGTGACTAGAACAAGAAGAAGACTAGAACAAGAAGTATATGTCATTTATGAGCTAACTTAGGTGAAATGGATCATATATGAGCTAACTAAGTTGAAATGGGTTGTTTATGATCTAACTTAGTTGAAATGGATCATTTATGAGCTAACTTAGTTGAAATGGGTCGTTTATGAGCTAACTAAGGTGAAGGGCATCGTTTTTGAGCTAAGTAAGGTGAAATGGGTCATTTTGGAGCTAACCTAGGTGAAATGGGTCATTTTGGAGCTAATCTAGGTGAAATGGGTCATTTTGGAGCTAACCTAGGTGAAATGGGTCATTTTAAAGCTAACGTAGGTAAAATGGATCATTTAGGAGCTCATCTACGTAAAATGGGTCATTTTAGAGCTAATTTAGTTGAAATGGGTCTTTTTGAGCTAACTTAGGTGAAATGGATCATTTAAGAGCTAATTTAGGTGAAATGGATCGTTTTTTAGCTCACTTAGGTCAAATGGGATCGTTTATGAGCTAAATTAGTTGAAATGGATCGTTTATGAGATAACCTAGGTAAGATGGGTCATTTTGGAGTTAACCTAGGTGAAATGGGCCATTTTAAAGCTAACGTAGGTAAAATGGATCATTTAGGAGCTAATCTAGGTAAAATGGGTCATTTTTGAGCTAACTTGGATGAACTGCATCATTTATAAGCTAACCTAGGTAAAATGGGTCATTTTGGAGGAAAATAAGCTAACTCTAGGTCATTATGGTAAGCATATTGGAGGAAATAAAGCTAAGTCTAGGTCTTTATGCATTTGTTAAGCAAAACACTAGAGAAACTTACCGTGATCAGGGAGGTGTAGGAGCTGGGTGGCTAGTGCCGCTACCTGGAGAAGGATCGTGCGATGCGTTTCTGGAGTTAAGCTGCACCAAAGATCATTTCCAATGTCTCGTTAGCATTACGACACTCAAATGTTAAGACTACCAAGTAATGTCCATTCAAACTAAACTCACCGTGCTCCCAGGAGCAATCACTGGCATCGGCGGAGCGGGCTGACCGGACTTCTCGCACACAGACAGCACATTTTATTACGTCCATGCAACCTACACTCTAATAGGTAATGATAGGTCCTAATCCCACCCGAGTATGTTTAGATTGGGTTCATTTTCCCATGCTATGCCCCGGATCCTACGCAAAATTTCGGCAGCACCTCCCCGCTGTTCTCCTGATACACGTCTCTGCAATAAACAGAGAGGATGTGTACCCGGAGAACAACAGGGGAGGCACTGACGAAATTTATGCGTCGGATCCGGAGCAAAGCATATGGGAAAACGAACCCAATCTAAACATACTCGGGCTGTCCATGGATAGCGTTGGACAATTCGAAAGAATCAAGGTTATAAATATGCAAATGCATGCATATTTATAACTATGACGCTTTCGAATGGGAGACACATATTGGTTACGCATACTGATGATTCAAGACACATATATATCTAGCTATCAAGTTTCATCGGAATAGATCAAATAATTAATGGGGGAGGAGGACATGTCATTTGTGCTCACCCATGAACGAAGGGGCAGAGCTCGTCAAACGCACGGCGAGGTCATCGAACACCAAACCTCGCAGCGATGAAACAACTGCACATTTAAAACTACCCGATCAACACAATTATATATGATGTTTTTCATAACAAAATCGAAAGATATATGACCTAACTAATAATTCACAAATATATGACCCCATCGGCTTCTGGAAGGCCAAAGAACACCTTTTCGGGAGGTGTCGGGGGTCGGGGTGTCGTGTCGGTCTCGGGGTGCCGTGTCGGGGTCGGGGTGTCGGGTCGGGGTCGGGGTGCCGTGTCGGTGTCGGGGTCGGGGTGTCGGGTCAGGCTCGGGGTCGGGGTGTCGGGGTCGGGGTCGGGGTCGGGATCTCGGGGTCGGGGTCTCGGGTTCGGGGTGTCGGGGTGTCGGGGGTGTCGTGTCGGGGGTCGGAGTGTCGTGTCGGTGTCGGGGTGCCGTGTCGGGGTCGGGGTGCTGTTTCGGGGTCGGGCTGTCGTGTCGGGGTCAGGGGGTTAGGGGGTCGGGGGGTCGGGGTGTCGTGTCGGGGTCAGGGGGTTAGGGGGTCGGATGTCGGGGTGGAGTGGGGGTCGGGTGTCGGGGTGTGGTGTCGGGGTTGGGGGGTCAGGGGGTCTTCTCATTCTTCTACTACTTCTACTTCTTCTCATTCTTCTACTTCTTCTCATCCCCCGTCTTCTTCTTCTTCTTCTTTCTCCTCCTCCTCCTCCTCCTCCTCCTCTTCCTCTTCTTCTTCTTCTTCTTCTTCTTCCCCCTTCTACTTAACCTAAACCTAAACTAAAAACCTAAACTAATTAAAACTAAACTATTTAAACTAATTAAACCTAAACTAATTAAACTAAATAACCTAAACTAATTAATTCTAAACTGAAAAAACATAAACTAAAAGACCTTATCTAAACAGAAAAAAAAACAAAAAACAGAAGAAAAAAATGGGAGGGGCTCACTGTGGGGGGCGGCGACGGGTCGGGGACGGGCCGGCGACGGGGGGCCGGGGCGGGGCGGTGGGGGCCCGGCCGGCGGGGGGCCGGGACGGGGCGGTGGAGGAGGCGGGGCGGCGGGGGCCCAGGCGGCAGGGGGGCCGGGCGGCGGGGGGCCGGGGCGGGGCGGTGGAGGAGGCGGCGGGGGGCGCGGGGCGGCGGGGGGCCGGGGCGGCGGTGGGGCGCGGGGCGGCGGGGGGACGGGGCGGTGGGGCGACGGGGCGGTGGGGCAGCGGGGAGCCGGGGCGGCGGGGCGACGGGGCGGCGGGGGCGACGGGGCGGCGGGCGGCGGCGGCGGGGTGGGAGGAGAAGGGCGAGGACGAAGTGAGTAACGGGCGGGGGGGTACCGGCCGTTAGTCAAGTGCCCTCTTTGCCGTCAGCCAGCCTTTGCCGTCCGCCTTTTTGCCTCTTTGCCATCTGCTAGCGGACGGCAAAGAGGTGGGCCGTTAAGATTTTTTCAAACGAGCGGGAGGTGGGGGCCACCACACTCTTTGCCGTCTGCCAGCGGACGGCAAAGATTCTTTGCCGTCTGCTGGCAGACGGCAAAGAGCTGGCTGATGGCAAAGAGCTTCTTTGCCGTCAGCCTTTTCTTTGCCGTCTGCTTATGTGTAGCTGATGGCAAAGAGCTTCTTTGCCGTCAGCTAGCAGATGGCAAAGAGCTGGCAGATGGCAAATTAGCTGATTCCAGTAGTGTGTCCATGCGTAGCTGGAAAATCCTCTACTGGAATGTCAGAGGTCTGAATTCTGATGCACGACAACGCTCTGTCAGAGAAAAAGTTCTTGAGAGTCAATGTGTTGTTGTTTGTTTGCAAGAAACCAAGTTTTCTCTATGCACTCGTGCGCTTATTAAAAGCATTTGCCCTACTAGTTTTGATTATTTTATTGAATCTCCCTCAAGAGGAGCTTCTGGTGGTATTTTAACAGTGTGGCGTTCAGATGTTTTTCATGGTAACTTGGTGGAAGTGAAAATGTTTGGCATTGTGATCAGTTTCACCTCAGTGCATAATAAAGAGCAATGGTTTATGGTGAATGTTTATGGGCCTTGCCAGGGTGAAATGAGGGATGAGTTTGTTAGATGGTTATATACTTTGGAGGTTGAACCAGAACAAAAGTGGATTTTTATGGGTGATTTTAACTTTATTAGATCTCTTGATAATAGAAATCTTCCTGGAAGAGATGTTAATGACATCTTCATTTTTAATGAGATCATAGGGCACTTGGGTCTTTTGGAACTTCCATTAAAGCGGAGAAGATTCACTAGGTAAAACATGCAGGATATACCACTTCTGGAACAACTTGACTGGGTTGTCACTTCTGCTAGTTGGATCAATCTATATCATATGACACAAGTTACTCCTCTTGCAAAAACTGCTTCAGATCATGTGCGGTGCCTAATATCTATTAGCACTACTATACCAAAAGCTAATTTGTTCAGGTTTGAAAATTATTGGGTTCATCAACCTAGTTTCATGGACTGTGTACAAGAGGTTTGGGCTAGGAGCTCTCACAAGTCTCATATTTCTGCAATCATTGTGGATAAACTAAGAGATTTCAGGTTTGCTTTGAAGAAATGGCAGAAGGGGCCGTTCCACATCAAAAGGTTGATTGAGAAATGCAATTGGGTGATTCTTTGGTTGGATAATTTAGAGGATTTGAGGCCTTTATCCAGGACGGAGGCCAATTTCAGGAAGATTGCCAAATTACACCATGAACATCTTTTGCATTTGCAGTATCTCTATTGGAGAAAAAGGTGTACCATTAGGTATATCAAAGTGGGAGAGGAAAATTCCAAGTTTTTTCGGCAATGGACACTGAAAGATATAGGAAGAATGCTCAAGTTTGCAGCTATCTGATGGCACTGTTACTTCAGATCATGAGAAAATGGCCAAGGAATTCTTACATTCCCTCAAAAACAGAATGGGTACTATTAAGGCAATAAAATTAGAGAGGGACATCCTCTCTCTAATTCCAAAGGTGCAGGGGCTAGAGGTCCTCACCAAGCCATTTGAGGTTAAGGAAATTGAAAAGGTGATTGATACGTCTCCAACGTATCTATAATTGTTTATTGTTCCATGCTGTTATATTATCATTCTTGGATGTATATTTACAATCATTTTATAGCAACTTTATATCATTTTTTGGACTAACCTATTGACCCAGTGCCCAGTGACAGTTGCTGTTTTTTGCTTGTTTTTACATTGCAGGAAATCAATATCAAACGGAGTTCATACACCACGAAACTTTTTGTGGATTTTTTATGGACCAGAAGACTTCCATTGGGCCAAAGCAGCACCTGGGGGATGCCCCGAGGGGGGCACAACCCAGCAGGGCATGCCTGGGGGCCCAGGCGCGCCCAGGTGGGTTGTGCCCACCTCGGTGGCATCCCGCACCCCCTTTTTACCCTACAAATTCCCAAATATTCCAAAAACCCTCGGGGTTAACCTAGATCAGAAGTTCCGCTGCCACGGGCCTCTGTAGCCACCGAAAACAAATCTAGACCCCATTTCGGCACCCTGCCGGAGGGGGGAATCATCTCTGGTGGCCATCTTCATCATCCCGGCGGCCACCACGATGAGGAGGGAGTTGTCCACCCTCGGGGCTGAGGGTTTGTACCAGTAGCTATGTGTTTAATCTCTCTCTCTCTTGTGTTCTTGAGATGTCACGATCATGATGTATCGCGGGCTTTGTTAATATAGTCGGATCATATGGTGTTTTCCGCTCTCTATCATGTTGTGGTGAATTGAGTTTTTCCCTTTGAGATTTCGTTGTTATCAGATTGAATAATTTGATGGATTTTAGAACACTTGATATATGTCTTGCAATTGAATACTCGTGGTGACAATGGGGTATCGTATTGATTCACTTGATATATGTTTTGGCACTCAAGTCGCGGATTCCCGAGGTGACATTGGGGTAATCTATGCATAGGGGTTGATGCACGTTCTTGTCTTTGTTTCTCCGGTAGAAATCTCGGGGCACTCTTTATTCTTTGTGTTGGATTGAGCATTATGAATATAAATTTTCTTTGGTGTTATTTTAGTACGGACTCTAGGATAGATCGAACGGAAAGAATAGCTTTGTGTTATTTTAGTACGAACTCTTGAATAGATCGAACGGAAATAATAGCTTTGAGGTGGTTTCGTACCCTACAAACAATTTATTCTTATGTTCTCTGCTAGATAGGAACTTTGGAGTGATTCTTCATCACACATTGAGGGATGCTTATATGATCCAATTATATTAGCATTGTTGAGAGGTTGCACTAGTGAAAGTACGGACCCTAGGCCTTGTTTTCAAGCATTTCAATACCATTTTTGTGCCCGTTTACTATTTCCTACCTTGCTGTTTTTATTTATTTAGATTATAAAAATATATTTCTACCACACATATTACACTTTTATCACCATCTCTTCGCTGAACTAGTGCACCTATACAATTTGCCATTGTATTGGGTGTGTTGGGGACACAAGAGATTTCTTGTATTTGGTTGCAGGGTCGTTTGAGAGAGACCATCTTCATCCTACACCTCTCATAGATTGATAAAACTTAGGTCATCCACTTGAGGGAAAATTGCTACTATCCTACAAAACTCTACGCTTGGAGGCCCAAAACGTGTCTACAAGAATAAAGTTGCATAGTGGACATCAAGCTCTTTTCTGGCGCCGTTGCCGGGGAGGTGAGTACTTGAAGGTATATCTCTAGATCTTGAGATTGAATCTTTTAGTTTCTTGTTTAATCACTAGTTTGGTTCGTAAAAGAAAACTACATAAAAAATGGAATTGACGTTGCATCATATTATTGATCATCTTTATAATATCTTTCTTGAAAATGATGGATCGGAAAATTGTGCTCAATTGTTAGAAGAAGAAGTCAATAAAATGTTCGGCACAAAATATTTGAATGATGAGCATGATTGCAATGTTGTTAGTATGAATTATTTGAATATCCACGATGCTAATGATATGCAAAGCCATAAGCTTGGGGATGCTATATTTGATGAAGATGATATTTTTAGTCCCCCAAGTTTTTATGAGCAAATTTATTATGATGAGTGCACACCTCCTATTTATGATGATTATATTGATGAAAGTGGATTCGGAGATGTCATGACTTTACTTGATGATGAATCCACTATTTTGGAAGAGGATGCAATTGATTATGATAACAAAGTTGCTATCTATGATGATTATAGTGATGAAATGTATGCTATATTGAATAATGATAACCATGAAACTTGTCATCATGATTTTAATTTTCAATCCCATGATAGTTATTTTGTTAAGTTTGCTCCCACTACTATTCATGACAATAAATTTGCTTATGTGGAGAGTAGTAAAATTTCTATGCTTTTGTGTCATGAAAAGAATGCTTTATGTGATAGTTATATTGTTGAATTCATTCATGGTGCTACTGAAAATTATTATGAGGGAGGAACTTATGCTTGTAGGAATTGCAATAATATCAAGTTTCCTCTCTATGTGTTGAAAGTTTCGAAGTTATGCATGTTTTGCCTTCCTATGCTAGTTGATTATTGTTCTCATAAGTTGTTTGCTCACAAAATCCCTATGCATAGGAAGTGTGTTAGACTTAAATATGCTTTCCATGTGATTCATGATGCTCTTGTTATGTTTCAATTCTTATCTATAATGCGAGCATTATTGAACTCATCATGCCTAGCTAAAAGGCATTAAGGAAAAGCGCTTGTTGGGAGACAACCCATTACTTTTACCTACTGTTTTTGTGTGTTCACATGATTAGTATACTTTAGTAATAATGTTTTATACGTTTTGTTTCAATAAAGTGCCAAGTAAAGCCTTTGGGATCATGTTGGGTGATAGTTGATTTGATCTTGCTGAAAAACAGAAACTTTTGTGCTCACGAAAATAATTCTCAATTTTAACATCAGAGTGCTTTTGAGTTGATTCTTTTTTCAGATGATTAATATACAAATTTCTCACGTGGTTCTAATTTTTTTCATAATTTTTGGAGAAGCAGAAGTATGGTTTGAGTACATATTACTACAGACTGTTCTGTTTTTGATAAATTCTGTTTTCAATGCATAGCTTGCTTGTTTTGTAGTTTATATGGCTTATATTGCTCAATATAAATTGTTTAAATGATATGCTACAGTAGTAATTGTGTGGGAACAATTATGAATCTCGTCTTTGACAGTACCAAAGTGAAATGGTTTGCTCTTTATCATAGTAACCTACCACACGAAGTTCCGTTAAGTTTTGTGTGATTGAAGTTTTCAAGTTTTGGGTGAGATGTCTATATGAGGAGAATAAGGAGTGACAAGACCCTAATCTTGGGGATGCCCAAGGCACCCCCAAGGTAATATTCAAGGAAGATCCAAGCACCTAAGCTTGGGGATGCCTCGGAAGGCATCCCCTCTTTCGTCTCCAACATTATCGGTAACCTCACTTGGAGCTATCTTTTCATTCGTCACATGATATGTGTTTTGCTTGGAGCTTCAATTTATTTTGGTAGGATTTGCTTACTGTTATTTAGAATAATGTTTTGCATCTTTTATTTCAATAAAAGTAGCATTGATAGCCTTTACTATGCTTAATTTACAAGTCTACATGTTGCTGTTTGAAAACAGAAAGTTTACCGCTGTTGCAAAAATTCCCTAGAAAAGTAAGAATGTGATAAAATATTGAAACTTCTTGCAGAATAAGCTCTGATAAATTTTCTAAAGTTTGGTAATTGTTTCAGAATTTTTGGAGTTAGGGAAGTATGATGAATATTGCATTCTTTACAGACTGTACTGTTTTGGCAGATTGCTGTTATGTTTTCATATGTTTGCTTGTTTAATGATTTTATTTGAGGATAGGAGTATTAAATATGCAGAGGCATTTAGTACGCAATGTTGAATAATAATTTTAGTGATTTGCTACAGTATAGAATGATAAGGTTTTTGCATTGGTTTATACTAACTTATCTCACGAGTTCTTGTTGAGTTTTGTGTGGATGAAGTTTTTAAGATTTAGGGAAACCGTGGTATAAAAGGAATTAAGGAGACACAAAAGCTCAAGCTTGGCGATTCCCAAGGCATCCCAAGATAATATTTCAAGATGTCTCAAGCATCTGAGCTTGGGGACGCCACGGTAGGCATCCCACCTTTCTTCAACAACAACTATCGGTTAGTATCGGTTGATCCTTAGTTTTTGCTTCTTCACATGATATGTGCCATTCTTAGAGTGCCATTTTATTTTTTGCTCGCTGTTTTAATAAAATACTTAGATCTGAAAGTTTTTGAATAAGAAGGAGTCCCCACATAGCTACATATTTACTTAAGTACCCGCTTGATCTTCACTTATATCTTTTTGGAGTAGCTTGTCATTTGCTCTCTTGCTTCACTTATATTTATTTGAGAGTTAGTAAAATTTTGGAGAAATTCTCTCTTGCTTCACTTAAATTAATTTGAGAGAAAGAAATATTATGCTCATGATCTTCACTTATATTTGTTTGAGCTTTTCAAAAGCAACACATGAAAATTAGTCCCAAAGTGATAGATATCCAAGAAGGATATAATAAGAACTTTCATCAAGATCATTGGACAAAATAAACTTGATTCCATGTAATAGTTTTGAGATATGATGCTGTGATATGTGAGTCATGTTGATGAGTAATTATACTTTAGTAAGAATATTGGTGTTAAGGTTTGTGATTCCCTATGCAAGCACAAAAGTCAATAGTTATGCAATGAAATTACATCCTACTTGTGGTGCATTATTCGGTGTTAATTATGCTCAATGCTTGCTTATGAGATTTTTTGTTTCTTGGTTGTTCGCTTCTCAATCTTTTTCTAGCCTTCACTTTGCACTAAGTATGATCACTACTTGTGCATCCAAAATCCATTAGACCAGTTTTGCCACATGAGTCTACTATACCTCCCTATATGTGGTATTCTTTTGCCGTTCTAAGCAAATTTGTATGTGCCATCTCTAATTTTCAAAATAAATTTCTCTTTTGTGTGCTTGTACCGCTCATGAAACGGTAGGGGTGGCTGATATTTTTCCATGCTAGATGTGTTATTCTCAAGATGAGTGTTTATTCACTTGTCGTTGCATGAGAGTACTTCAATGGTATTACGGATGCCTAGTCCCGAAATGAAAAATGAATTTACTTTATGTTGTCAAATAATAAATTTCTTGGAAACTGTTGGTATGGAAGGCACCCGTGGATACGGCTAGCCATGGAAAGTGAAAGTATGGTGGAAAAAGGAATAACCTTTATTTTCTGTTGGGGAACCGCCTATGATATATGTAGCATGGAAAGTAGTATGAACTACTCGATCATTTTCGTTTATAGGAAAAGCATGCCACCCAAAATGTTTTATCTCTATCTTTTTTGATTTGAGCTCTGGCACATCTACAAATCCCTACTTCCCTCCGCGAAGGGCCTTTCTATTTACTTTATGCAATTTTTTATTTTTACTTGAGTTTCATCTTCTCTTATAAAGCACCAACTAAGGGGCACTATGATCGTACTTGAGCATTGGGTAGCTAATATGCGAGTGTGTTTCATGAATGGATCAATGATTGAGCATAATGGGCTAGGGATAACTTGCTTTAGTGTTGATATTTTGAAAGACATGGTTGTTTGTTGATGTGCTTGAGTATCAAAGTCCTCATGTCAAAACTAGACTATTTCTTTGAACCATATCAAAGTCCAATTGTCCATGCTATAAAGGAAACAATATGTGATGAATATGTTAGGCAGCATTCCACATCAAAAAATCTATTTTTTATCATTTACCTACTCGAGGATGAGAAGGAATTAAGCTTGGGGATGCTGATACGTCTCCAACATATCTACAAATTTTTTATTGTTCCATGCTGTTATATTATCATTCTTGGATGTTTTACAATCATTTTATAGCCGCAACTTTATATCATTTTTTGGGACTAACCTATTGACCCAGTGCCCACTGCCAGTTACTGTTTTTTGCTTGTTTTTACATCGCAGGAAATCAATATCAAACGGAATTCAAACACCGCAAAACTTTTTGTGGATTTTTATGGACCAAAAGACTTCCAATGGACCAGAGCAGCACCTGGGGGTGTCCCGAGGGGGGCACAACCCACCAGGGCATGCCTGGGGGCCCAGGCGTGCCCAAGTGGGTTGTGCCCACCTCAGTGGCCTCCCGCACCCCCTCTTTGCCCTATAAATTCCCAAATATTCCAAAAAACTTGGGGTTAACCTAGATCAGAATTTCGGCCGCCGCAGGTCTTTGTAGCCACCAAAAACCAATCTAGACCCTGTTCCGGCACCCTACCGGAGGGGGGAATCATCTTCGATGGCCATCTTCATCATCCCGGCGGCCACCACGATGAGGAGGGAGTAGTCCACCCTCGGGGCTGAGGGTTTGTACCAGTAGCTATGTGTTTAATCTCTCTCTCTCTCTCGTGTTCTTGAGATGTCACGATCTTGATGTATCGCGGGCTTTGTTAATATAGTCGGATCATATGGTGTTTTCCCCTCTCTATCATGTTGTGATGAATTGAGTTTTTTCCTTTGAGATTTCGTTGTTATTGGATTGAATAATTTTATGGATTTGAGAACACTTGATATATGTCTTGCAATTGAATACTCGTGGTGACAATGGGGTATCATATTGGTTCACTTGATATATGTTTTGGCACTCAACTCGTGGATTCCCGAGGTGGCATTGGGGTAATCTATACATAGGGGTTGATGCACGTTCTTGTCTTTGTTTCTCCGGTAGAAATCTCGGGGCACTCTTTGAAGTTCTTTGTGTTGGATTGAGTGTTATGAATATGAATTTGCTTTGGTGTTATTTTAGTACAGACTCTAGGTGTAACATCCCAAATTTTCAATTTGAAATGTTATACATAGGTCATTCATGCATATCATATTTTTGTTGCATTTCGTTTCGCGATCCTCGAAATTCTAAGCAACTCAAGGACCCTCGGAGAGAGTTGGGGATTTCATGTTTTTCATATTTGACTTTTGTCAAATATCGAAACAAGGATCACTTTAGTTTATTTATTTTCTCTCCAAAATATTTCATAAAAACATATAAGAGAGGAGATAATATGACTTCTCCAAAATAAATGAAATATTGGAGGAAAAATATTAAAAATCAGATTAATATTTTTATTGGGTTTTATTGGAATTTTATTTGAATTAGAAAAAAGGTGCATTTCTCAAAATTGCATTTTAGGCCAAGAAAATGTTCACCCTGTTCTAAATATTTTATTTAGACGGTGAAAATTTGTTTTGGTATTTTTTAAATTTCTTTTCCTAGGATTTTATTTCTGCGAAATATGTTTAAAAAAATTGCTTTCTGGAATTTAAATAAATCTTAAATGATTTATTATTTTCTGAAAATAGCCAAAACTTCAAAAATTCATATAAATTCAACTGTAGCTCAGATTGAAATAATTTATATATGAAAAATTATCAGAAAAATCCAATCTATCCATCTGTACCATTTTCATTCATGTTAGAACAACTTATGGCTGCTGTTTAGGACAAATCATATAAATGGCATGTGAATTTCACATATGGAGTTTGGATTTGAACCTTTGGGTTCAAACCAACTTCATTTACCCTGTTGTTAGTTGCATTAGCTCAAATCACAGCATATTGACATGTCATGATCATGCATCATATTGTTGCATTGCATTGATTGTGTTTCTTCTCTGTTGTCGGTATTTGTCCCCTCTCAGTAGACGTGGTTCGGACGATGAGATCAATGACACCGATGAGAACTATACTATCTTCAGAAGTGCCAGGCAAGCAAAACCCCCTTGTTCATTCTGATACAATCCCACTCTCTCGCTCCTGCTCTCTTTTACTGCATTAGGACAACAACGATTCAACTGTTACATGATGCGGTAGTTGAACCCCTTTTCCTCTGCATGACCTGTCATTGCCACAGTAAATAGATGAAACCCACTAGCATGAGTAGGAGTTGTTTGAGCCCTGATGTGCCTACTCATTCATGCTTATTTGTCATGCCTGCTACTACTTAGAGTTGAGTCAGGTCTGATTCATCGGGGATGAATTGGAATGGTGATGAACAAGTCCTATTGTGTGTGAGCTAAGTGTGTGAACACGATTTGGTAAAGGTAGCGGTGAGAGGCCATGTAGGAGTACATGGTGGGTTGTCTCATTGAAACCGTCCTCGGGAACTGAGTTCTGTGTTTGTGATCCATGAACGGCTACTACCACACATTGGGCCCTGAAATATGACCCCGCTCGACTTACTAACCGCCCCTGTCATATGTCCAGGAGTTGCAACTAGTTTCTGGTGTTTGTAGGATATGTGTTGGAGGCCGTGCGTAGCGTTGACCCTAGGGGTGGGCTATGATGCGGTAGATACACCATGGCACGGTGTATCGGGCGCCAGTTTGGTGTCTCGGGAACCCTGCACACATCGTTTGGGGCTGTGAGCGAAACCCCGGCCGGATCTCCTCGCGGATGGAACCTGAGTAGGCGATAAACCTGGACTAGAGACTTGTGTGGTTAGTCAGGTCGTGGTCTACACCCACGTCGGCTTTCACTTGAAGTCTGCCGAGCACATGTCGTGTGCAGATGCTAAGTGGTGGAAATATGTGTGAAGAAGTACACCCCCGCAGGGTTATAACTGATCTATTCGAATAGCCGCGTGCGCGGTAAAGGACCTCTGTGTTGCCTATATAGTTCATAGACAAGTGAAAGTGGATACTCTAAAACTCGCAAGATAAGCGTGAGTGCTATGGATGGCCTTCTCGTAGGGAGACGGAAGCGGATCCATAGTGGTGTATTGATATGGTGAATATGTGGACTCATGTGCGCCACCTCAAAATAATTACTTGCAGTCGTAGTTCAGGATAGCCACCGAGTCAAAGCTGGCTTGATGCAGTTAAACTCCACCACCCCCTTTGTTGATACTGATGCATATGTAGATAGTTCTAATGTAAGTCTTGCTGGGTACATTTGTACTCACGTTTGCTTAATTTATGTTTTTGCAGAGAGACTTCAGTCTCGCTCGTAGTTCCGCATGGACTTCGACGTTTAGCTTGTTACCTCAGCTACGATCTTGTACCCCCGGGAGGGTCTTGTAGATAGTCAGGCTTCCCAGCCTTTTACATTTGTACTTGTCTGTACTCAGACAAGTTAAGCTTCCGCATGTGCTTGTTGCTTGTATGCTCTGTATGTTGGGTCATGAGACCCATGTTTGTAATACTTGGCTCCTCGGAGCCTAATGAATAAATACTTTGAGTCGTAGAGTTTTGTTGTGATGCCATGTTGTATTTACACATATCAGGCATATTGTGTGTATGATTGAAATGCTTGGTATGTGTGGGATCCGACTACCTAGTTGTTTATCTTTGGTAGCCTCTCTTATGGGGAAATGTAGTCTAGTGCTTCCACTGGGCCATGGTAGTCTGCTATAGCCCGGTTTACCGGAGTCCTGCTAGCCCAGTTACTACTGCTCCGGAACACTTAGACTAGTCGGCATGTGATCCACTTTGTTCCTGTGTCTGTCCCTTCGGGGAAATGTCACGCGGTGATTTCCGGAGTCCTGCTAGCCTCCTACAGCCCGGGTTCCCGGAGTCCTGTTAGCCAAGTTGCTACAGCCCGGATTCACATGCTGATGACCGACACGTTCGATGCTGGTTCATTTACGCCTGTCCCTGTAAGTTAGCGCCACTTTGGGTTCATGACTAGTCATGTCGGCCCGGGTTCACTGTCATATGTATACTAGTGACACTATCATATACGTGAGCCAAAAGGCGCAAACGGTCCCGGGCCAGGTAAGGTGGCACCCGTGGGAATACCATGCGTGAGGCTGCAAAGTGATATGATGTGTTACATGCTGGATCGGTGTGACTTAGAATCGGGGTCCTGACAGCTTTGGTATCAGAGCCTGACTGCCTGTAGGATTACCAAGCCAAACTGGTCGAAGTTGAGTATAGAAATTCTTTAGTTATGTAAGGGAATTGATTGTGGAAGGGAACGTAAGGCTCTTTTTACTCCTTTACCTTATGCCCTTCTTATCTGAGTCATCCTCTTCTCTTCTATGGGGATTAAGAACTAGGCCTTCTCATCTATCTATCAAGATGACATGTTACTAATCCATAGACTTATAGGATTGATGGATTCAAGTCTCAGTTCAGTTTCTACTACTTTCGTATGTTCATAGCTGGCCTCAGAACCTTGATATTATGATGTCGAGTGGCTATGCCACCATTTTTGCAGGATGTCTCAAATCTTTTTGAGCATTTACAGCCATTATGATGTCCGAGTCATCCCAGGTTTCTAACGAATCTGATGCATTTGCAAATCCTTCCTCCCAGTTCCCGATGTCCTTTTGGGCCAGATTAAGCACATTAAACGGTCTGTTCAGGTACTCCATTGCCTTGACATATATGTTGGAGCTAGTATTATGACCCTAGGCATCCTAGAGAACCACCTAGTAATCTAGCAATGCTTTATATTCGTAGTGTGATGATTCTGGCCGTCATTCTCGAAAGCATCCCGTGATGCCATTTAGTTAGTAGGCATTCTATTTCTGGGTTCTTGACCCGAGATTCACCCTACTCATTCATGTTGGTAGTGTTTGCTAGTTCCTTTAGGATATTAGTAACCTTTGTGATAGTCCTCGAGGTCTGTGGTATATCGTTCTTCCAATACCATGAACCATTATGGCAGAAGTTCTTTGAACCAAAAGATCACAACCAGAGTGCTCTTCATGAGTTCTCCATTCTGCATTGTGAATCTGCCAGTCCTACCTTTCTGCATGGATTATCTGGAAGAAATATGTTGAACTTGTTTGACATACTAAACTTATGCATCCACAATTCAGAAATTTATATGTTCCTTTGAGTTTCCCCTCTTCAATTGAATTCTAACCCTCATCTATCATTTGATAGTTAGGAGTAGTAGTGCAGCCGTGTTCATCGATGCCTATTATTCTTGTGGTCCGCCGAGCCATCCTATTATGGAATGACTAGGAGAAACAAACTCCAGTACCTTGTCCATTTTTAGGATTGGGTCCAAGCAGTTGTATTCCGCAGATCAAAATGCCAATCCAGCTTTTGTTCTGTTCTACCCTGGTGTATTACCCTCTTTTGTCAATAATACCATAGAAATTGCACACCATCTTATGAATTCTTGATGTAGTGATACTTCTCGCCATCGTTGTTCATTTCTCGGTCCTCGTGTTGTTGCAACCGGAATGCCGATAGGTGAACTATGATGTGTGAAATCAATACTCCTAGCAACCCCATTGAGTGGTAGTTAAAGGACAATAATTTCATCCTTAGTGTGTTGGTTATTGAATCACCATGCTAGGACTGATCGTGCTACCTTGTCCTTATTTCTGGTGCACTCTTCGATCTTTGATTTAGGATTGAATCCCTTGCTCTTCTGATCATGTCGTCTTGCCTTGAAAAGCAAGATTGTTCTTGAGCTTAATAACATATCGGTGGTTCATGATTTTACGAATATCTTCTCGGAAGTATTACCAGGTTGTCACCTGACCGCTATGTTGAGTTCGTGATCAAGCTGGTTTTTCCATAAAACCACCCTTTCTCCAAGGATCTGTGTTGGATACCCTTGAGCTAGTTGGTTAAGCTAAACAACAACTTGGAGAGTTGGAAGATAAAAGCTTTATCTGACTTAGTTCATTCCAAAGGGATATCCTTGGGTGTGTGTTGAAGGAAGATGATATCTTCATCGATTGATCCCCGTGATCAGTTGTTAGATCTATTGTCTTATTCAATCTTTGATTTGAGTATGGGCTATCACCAAATCAAATCAGTACCAACGATATTCGTAATGTTGTCTTACTCGTGGTTCACCCCTCGAGCATACACCATTATATCTTTTGGTCTGACCAATACTATCACATTGTTCACATAATGGTGGAAGTCCAGTGATATGGAAATTCCGATGAGTTGCTATTGAGCCCATCAGCAACATTTTCTCTTCTCCATGATTCGTGTTGAACATCCAGCTAGTGTTGGAAACTTTGTGAGCAATGCCTTCGTGCTCCATTAATGAGGTATATGTTTGGATGAAAGAAGTGACTTCCTCTAACTCATGTGCATTTGATGTAAGTTGTTGCTGTGGATTCGAGAAAGTTTGTTTTGCTCCCTCTGGAATCATCCCAAGTCAGTCATGCATGTGCAAAGTATTCTATGGTCTGGTAGACTGATCATCTTCATTCCATATGAATTCCCTAGCACACCAAGCCACTGACCGATTTGTTCAAGGAGAAGTAGTTCCTTCTTAAGAGCATGCCTTATGCAAGGACTTCAATATCCCCGACTATGGTTCCCCACCTGAACTCAGTAGTGTTTTATTATAAGACTACAATGTGGTCATGCTTGTCTGGGACAACATGTTCACATGTGTGTAGCAGAACCCGCTCATGTTTTGGAGCTTGCTATCAGAGTTCATTTCCTGAGAATCTTGCAACGTCATCTCGTTGATTTGTGTTGCAACCTTTCCTTTTTAGACATGTTGTCTGGAATATCCTGTAACCAACCAGATCTGAATCTCAGGCAGATATGATGGTTGGAACATTCCCAACATTTGCATTTTGTTCCCAGCTTGCACCGCCATTGTGCCAAATTCCCATGGGCTGCCCTTCTCAGCAGTTGCTATCCCGGATCATCTTCAAAAGTGGTCCTACCATGGGTCCCATCCATTTCCGATGATAAGCAAAAAATCATCCATTGCGTTGTCTTCAACAAGGTAGTCCACATCATCCATTCTAGTCTAAGTATGTCATTCTTTCGAACTCCTTCAAATGATCGATTGTGATTGCCTTAGGCTGGTATAAAGAGTCTCGATGATCCATGTATCAAAAGTAATTCTTTTTGCCACTTAAAGGAATACTTCTACGAGCCACCTTCTCTAAGGTATCCCGTTATGGAATCATGGCAATTACCTCCTCGCTACTCTGAAACCATGCACCATCCTACTCCAGCGTGGAATTGTTGCCTACCAAGTGAACCTTCCTCATCTGTTTCACTCCATCCCTCTGGATGTATGTTTTGAGTCTCAGCTCGAGAGATGTTTCAATGTCTCACTCCATGAGTTGATCCTGAGATGTTCGATCTTTGAGAAGATCGATCCTTCTAGGGTTTTCCCTTTCCTCTCGTTGTCATGTTGGATGGAGTTCTTAGAGCAAGACATCGAGACAAAGATGGTGATCGAATCAACATTCTTATGAAGTGCAACCTGGATCGTGAAGATTGTGTTAGTTTGCGTCCCCCCTTCATCTTACCCTATGCTTGAATCTCGGGACGAGATTCTTGTTTAGTGGGGGTGAGTTGTCACATCCCTAGATCAGCCCTTGTTTGACTTTGCTTGGTCTTCATGCATCATGTCTAAATTTTATTTAAACTTGGAATGGGGGATGTTCAAACCCTAGCATCAAATGAATTCAAATAGGTTCAACTAATTTTTTTTCAGGAACCCAAATGAATGTTCATCATTTTTGGAAAACGCTAGAAACAGCAACCAGAGGTGATGCACATTTTTCCTAGCCATCTTGGATTTTATCTCAACACATATTGTAGTTGATTGGGGCTCCAAAAATTGCTATAAATATTTTGACAGCTCCAAATATTATGAGAATTATTGAGGGACACTTTATTAATTCAGAGAGTGCCCAAAAATATTTTCAGAATTATTTTAAATGGTTTCGTCTTTGAACTAAATCAAAACACATAGCAAAATTAGAAAACAGAAATAAATAAAACAGAACAGAGTAGACTTACCTAGGCTACCTACCTGTAGTCGGCCTAGCTGAACCGGCCCAACCCACTAGGGGCTGGACCGTCTTCCACCTCTCGCCAGTAGGACGAGAGGCGTGTGCCCGCAACGCGCACGACCACCGATGGCCACCTCCTGCTTCTGCCAGCGCCTGGACAAGGGGATAAGCTACCCCTTGTGTCCAGATCGAGCCCACCTGCTCTGCCGCCTCCCCCTCGCTCTCCCTCGCCCTCATCCCCTCCTCTGCTCCCTCTCTTCTCTCTGCCTGTGCGCGCCGAGATCGCTGACGAACACCACCGCGACCACAGCCTCCCCCGTGCCTCTCCGACGTGTCCTCGAGCACCGCCGTCGACACCTACCCGTTTCCACCGAGCCACGCGACGGGAAGAGCCCGGAGCACCGTCCTCAACATCTTCTTCCTCCTCGGGTCACCTAGATCCCCGGCGACCGTGCTACCACTCTGGCGCGTCCCCGAGCCCGCTAATCATCCCCGCAGCTCCGCGGTGAGCCGTTGAACCGATTCCCCCTTGCCCCGCCGTCCCTCGCATCCTCTAGGCGTCGTCTCCGAGAGCTCCTCGACGCCGGCCATGTTGCCGCTGCCGCTGCAGCCACTGAAGCTTGCGCCTGAGCATCGCCCCGTGCTCAGCATGCTCCCAGGAGCCGGGCGCGTCCACCCGTTCGACCTGCTATGCCCCCCTAGCACCAAACCGTACCGGTCCGAACTCCGGCGCCACCGTTTTCGTCGCCGCCATTGATCCTAGCCACCGCAGCTCCGGCCACCACCACTGGTCGACGCAGCTCGCTCCCAGGAACACGTAGGAGCAAACCCCGCCTCAAACGGTGCAGCACAGCGGTTTTCCGAAGCACCCTGCCGCCGCGGCACCTTGCCGGCGGCCTAACTCCGGCGAAAACATCATTAGGCACTAATCTAATGACCCTCTGGGTCACTTACATGTGGGCCCATGCCTCACTGACACTTTTAGTTAGGATTAAATTAGCACTAACAATCTCTTTTAATTAGCTAGGACACTGACATGTGGGGCCCACTGGCTAGGCTTGACCTGGTCATTGCCGTTGACCTGCTGACATCACGCTGACGTCAGGCTGACGCAGTAAATGCTTTATGGAATTTAAATAAATCTTAAATGATTTATTAGTTTCGGAAAATAGCCAAAACTTCAAAAATTCATAAAAATTCAACCGTAGCTTACATAGAAATAATTTATATACGAAAAATTATCAGAAAAATCCAATCTATCCATCTGTATGATTTTCATGCATGTTAGAACAACTTATGGCTGCTGTTTAGGACAAATCATATAAATGGCATTTGAATTTCACATATGGAGTTTGGATTTGAACCTTGGGTTCAAACCAACTTCATTTAACCTGTTGCTAGTTGCATTAGCTCAAATCACAGCATATTGACATGTCATGATCATGCATCATATTGTTGCATTGCATTGATTGTGTTTCTTCTCTGTTGCTGGTATTTGTCCCCTCTCAGTACACGTGGTTCCGACGATGAGATCAATGACACCGATGAAGAACTATACTATCTTCAGAAGTGCTAGGCAAGCAAAACCTCCTTGTTCATTCCGATACAATCCCACTCTCTCGCTCATGCTCTCTTTTACTGCATTAGGACAACAACGATTCAACTGTTACATGATGCGGTAGTTGAACCCCTTTTCCTCTGCATGACATGTCATTGCCACAGTAAATAGATGAAACCCACTAGCATGAGTAGGAGTTGTTTGAGCCCTGATGTGCCTACTCATTCATGCTTGTTTGTCATGCCTGCTACTGCTTAGAGTTGAGTTAGGTCTGATTCATCGGGGATGACATGTCCTACTGTGTGTGAGCTAAGTGTGTGAACACGATTTGGTAAAGGTAGCGGTGAGAGGCCATGTAGGAGTACATGGTGGGTTGTCTGATTGAAACCGTCCTCAGGAACTGAGTTCTGTGTTTTAGATCCATGAACAACTACTACCACACGTTGGGCCCTGAAATATGACCCCGCTCGACTTATTAACCGCCCCTGTCCTCTGTCCAGGAGTTGGAACTAATTTCTAGTGTTTGTAGGATATGTGTTGGAGGCCATGCATAGCGCTGACCCTATGGGTGGGCTATGATGCGGTAGATACACCGTGGCACGGTGTATCGGGCGCCCGTTTGGTGTCTCGGGAACCCTGCACACATCGTTTGGGGCTGTGAGCAAAACCCCGGACGGATCTCCTCGCGGATGGAACCCGAATAGGCGATAAACCTGGACTAGAGACTTGTGTGGTTAGTTAGGTCGTGGTCTACACCCATGTTGGCTTTCGCTTGAAGTCTGCTGAGCACATGTCGTGTGCAGACGCTAAGTGGTGGAAACATGTGTGAAGAAGTACACCCCTGCAGGGTTATAAATGATCTATTCGAATCGCCGCGTCCGCGGTAAAGGACCTCTGGGTTGCCTATATAGTTCATAGACAAGTGAAAGTGGATACTCTAAAACTAGCAAGATAAGCATGAGTGCTATGGATGGCCTTCTCGTAGGGAGACGGAAGCGGATCCATAGTGGTCCATTGATATGGTGAATATGTGGACTCGTGTGCGCCACCTGAAAAGAGTTACTTGCAGTCGTAGTTCAGGATAGCCACCGAGTCAAAGCTGGCTTGCTGCAGTTAAACTCCACCACCCCCTTTGTTGATACTGATGCATATGTAGATAGTTCTGATGTAAGCTTGCTTGGTACATTTGTACTCACGTTTGCTTAATTTATGTTTTTGCAGAGAGACTTCAGTCTCGCTCGTAGTTCCGCGTGGACTTCGACGTTTAGCTTGTTACCTCAGCTACGATCTTGTACACCCGGGAGGGTCTTGTAGATAGTCAGGCTTCCCAGCCTTTTTCATTTGTAGTTGTCTGTACTCAGACAAGTTAAGCTTCCGCATGTGCATGTTGCTTGTATGCTCTGTATCTTGGGTCATGAGACCCATGTTTGTAGTACTTGGCTCCTCGGAGCCTAATGAATAAATACTTTGAGTCATAGAGTTTTGTTGTGATGCCATGTTGTATTTACACATATCGGGCATATTGTGTGTATGATTGAAATGCTTGGTATGTGTGGGATCCGACTACCTAGTTGTTTATCCTTGGTAGCCTCTCTTATGGGGAATGTAGTCTAGTGCTTCCACTGAGCCATGGTAGTCTACTACAGCCCGGTTTATCGGAGTCCTGCTAGCCCAGTTACTACTGCTCCGGAACACTTAGACTTGCCGGCATGTGATCCACTTCGTTCCTGTGTCTGTCCCTTTGGGGAAATGTCACGCGATGATTTCTGGAGTCCTGCTAGCCTCCTACAGCCCGGGTTCCCGGAATCCTGTTAACCCAGTTGCTACAGCCCGGATTCACATGCTGATGACCGACACATTCGATGCTGGTTCGTGTATGCCTGTCCCCGCAAGTTAGCGCCACTTTGGGTTCACGACTAGTCATGTCGGCCCGGGTTCACTATCATATGGATACTAGAGACACTATCATATACGTGAGCCAAAAGGCGCAAACGGTCCCGGGCCAGGTAAGGTGGCACCCGTGGGAATACCGTGCGTGAGGCCGCAAAGTGATATGATGTGTTACATGCTAGGTCGGTGTGACTTAGAATCTGGGTCCTAACAATAGGAACTTTGGAGTGATTCTTCATCGCACATTGAGGGATGGTTATATGATGCAATTATATTAGCATTGTTGAGAGGTTGCACTAGTGAAAGTACGGACCTAGGCCTTGTTTTCATGCATTGCAATACCTTTTTTGTGCATGTTTACTATTTGCTACCTTGCTGTTTTTATTTATTTAGATTATAAAAATATATTTCTAACATCCATATTACACTTCTATCACCATCTCTTCGCCGAACTAGTGCACCTATACAATTTGCCATTGTATTGGGTGTGTTGGGGACACAAAAGATTTCTTGTATTTGGTTGCAGGGTCGTTTGAGAGAGACCATCTTCATCCTACACCTCTCACGGATTGATAAACCTTACGTCATCCACTTGAGGGAAAATTGCTACTGTCCTACAAAACACTGCGCTTGGAGGCCCAACACCTGTCTACAAGAATAAAGTTGCGTAGTAGACATCAGTGATCAAGGCGTTGACCATTGATAAGGCACCAGGGCCAGATGGTTTTAATGGTCTTTTCTCAAATAAATGTTGGCACATCATCTCTGGTAACTTTATGAGGTTGGTACATGAATTTCATGCTGGAACTGCTCATTTGGAAAATCTCAATGATGCCTTCATTACCCTTATTCCAAAAAAGCAATCCCCTGAGTTTGTTGGTGATTTTAGGCCAATCTCTCTCACCAGTGTTGGTCTGAAGTTCCTCACCAAACTAGCTGCTAATAGGTTTTAGGAGGAAATCACCAAGTGTGTGCATAAGAACCAATATGGTTTCCTCAAGTCAAGGACAATTCAGGACTGTCTTGCTTGGACTTCTGAGTACATCCATTAGGGTAATCAGTCAAAGAAACCCATTCTTTTGCTTAATCTAGATTTTGAAAAGGCTTTTGATTCAATTCAGCATGAGGCAATTATAAAGATTCTAGTTGCAAAGGGTTTTGACAATTGATGGGTCACATGGATTCAGCAACTACTGTCCTCTAGAACTTCTTCAGTTTTGTTAAATGGAGTGCCTGGAAATCATTTTAAATGAAAGTGTGGTGTAAAACAAGGAGACCCTATTTCTCCTTTGCTCTTTGTTATTGCTGCAGATCTTTTGCAAACTATGATTAATAATCTGCTGCACCAGGGTTTGTTAAGTCTGCCTTTGCTAACTCATGACCCTGATTACCCAATGGTGCAATATGCTAATGATACATTTTTTTCTTGTCTGCTGAAAGCTCTCAATTGGAGGCTCTTAAAACAGTGCTAAGTTCTTTCTCAATGGCAATTGGTCTGCAGATAAATTATCACAAGTCCTTCATGTACCCTATCAATGTGAATGGTGCTGTTGCTACTAACTTAGCTGCCCAATTTGGCTGTCAGTTGGGCTCAATGCCATTTACATATTTAGGTTTTCCAGTGGGAACTACCAGACCTAGAATCAATGATCTCTTACCTCCAGTGGACTGCATGGAGAGGAGACTCACTGCTCTTGGTTTTTACCCCAAGGAAGCAGGCTGCAACTGGTTAATTCAGTCATACCTTCTCTGCCTATTTACTTTCTTTGTAGTCTGTCAGTCCCTCAGGGTATCTTGAAGCAGTTGAAAAGAATTCAGAGACAGTGTTTATGGAGAAAATATGGTCAGGAGAAGGGTCATTCCTTGGCTGCCTAGCCTTTGGTTTGCAGGCCCAAATACAAGGGTGGTCTTGGAATTCTGAACCTGGGTCTACAAAATGAAGCTCTACTCCTAAAACATCTCAATAAATTTTATAATAAAGTGGATGTGCCATGGGTTCACTTGGTTTGGGATTCATATTATTTTCAATGAGTTCCTCATGACACAACCATTTGTGGATCTTTCTGGTAAAGAGATATTTGCAAGCTCATGGATAAATTTAGAGTAGTCACGTCTAGCTATTACTGTTAGCAGAGGGGACACTGTGCTCTTTTGGTCTGACCATTGGCAGAATGGCAGCAATTACACTCCTCTTCCGGACAGATTTCCTAGTGTCGCAGGATATCCGCGGCCACCTATGGGACCGGGAGGACCCTTGCTGGTTCGGCAGGGGGACGTCGCGTTGCACAAAGAGCAGAACAGCGAACGGCAGCACGGCAGAGAGCACACAAGCAATTTACCCAGGTTCGGGCCGCCGCGAGGCATAAAACCCAACTCCTGCTTTGGTGGATTGATGGTGGAATGGAGGTGGTGAAGCCTAGTACACTTTCCCAGCAAGGGTTGCCTTAGGGCAGTAGCGACTACCCGTGTATGGGGGTGTGGGTTCATCAACTTTCCCACCCTTCCTACGGGTGCCATGGGCCTCCTTTTATAGATCAAGGGGTCACCACAATGGCAACGTAGTCATTATCCACTGATATGATAGCAAACAACGTTATCATACCTAACTCTGCAGGTTGGCAAGGCGCATTAAATGCACCGCTTAGTGTCACATCACAGGTTGCTCGACAAGGCTTGCCGGGCTATCTTGCCAGCTCTGCGCCTGTTCCCTTGACATGTCATAGGACGGGTGTCATCTGTGATTTTTATTCTATAGAAAACAACTGCCATGTGGCGATGGCTACCACTTAATCACCTTGCGGCTTGACACTGCATTGATCGACGACGTGGGTTGTGCTTGAGTGGTTGGTGAGGCGGCTTTGCCTCCGCGAGCCCCGGCAGGCCCTGCTGGGGCGCGTTGGTCGGCTGCTTCTGGTGGTGGCCTTGCCCCTTGCCGGGCTCGCCTGCCCGGCAAGGGAGGCCCTTCTCTTGGCGATATCTTGCTCCACTGGCTTGACCTTGGTCTCTCTGGGCTGAATGTTGGTTCTTCGAATCTCTTGATCCTTTCAACTCTGACTTGGGCTGGTGCTTCAATCTTGCTCTCGTGCATGTGCATAGTCTGGGCAACAGACCCAGGGTTTGTTGCACCGACAGAAGCCCCCGGGCCTGCCCCGAATGCGCTGCTGAGCATCATCGGGGTAGGGCCTAATAAGTGCACATGCAGGGTTGCTTAAGGGGTTGGCCCCCTGAGGTCTTCATTGCTGCTTCATCAGCCTTGATTTTGGGCCAGTTTCCGGTTTCCCCGCACGTGGTGTAAAGACAATAGTGGTGGGGCCGCTCAAGTGATAGCCCGTGAATGACTTTAATGCACGGGGTAGAAACTACCAATTTACTCTTCCCACAGCGTGCCCTTATCCTTGGCCACGTATGCTGCATGCATCGCGCGGGGTAGGTAACGGAGGCGCGTGGTGTGGGAGAGCATCATGGTGAGGGCCCGGTCATCTTGAATTGGAGGAGGAGGACGGTGGCCGCCCGTTGATGGAGCAGTTGCCCTCCTTGCCTGGCCTATAAAAGGGAGGGGCGGAGGAGAGCGGAGTCATCCATCTTTGCATTCCTCCTCTTTTTATCTTTCGCTTTTGCTGGCTATGTCGAAGAGAGGGGCCTAGGGCCAGCCCCCGGGCTCCCGCTCGGGGCTATTGTTGCCTCATGTTGGTGTTGATGCTAGGGGAGTGAGCCTGGTCCTTGGCGTGGCAAATCTCTTGGTCTCTTCGAGGCTCGTCCAGGAGGCAGGGCTGAAGATCATTGGTAATCCCAGCATTGCCCCTCCCGGAGGTCTTGTGGCTGTTGTCGACGAGTGGCGTGCCTTGCTGCCCACCAAGGTGGGGAGCGGCGCACCTTGATCCTCCTGGCCGTTCCGGCTACTTGCTGTTTCTCGGCTGGAGGCACCGGGTTGGAGTCTTGGCGCTTCCCGGGAGCACCGGTGGTGAGGAGAAAGCAAGGGAAGACGGAGAAGGCAGGTGGCAGGGGGTCAGGTTGGAGTACGAGGGCGTGGATGCCTTCGCCTCCGACCAGCGACCTGCCGCCTCGTCTTTCCGCTCTTCCCCTCCCTCCCGGCACCGTCATCACCAGCCTCATGGGGTGTTAGCCATGGAGGGATGTTCTCTTGGCGCCTTCTCCTCACCTTCAGTAGTCTTTCGGCTGAGCTTTGGTGGATGACTCCACTGGCGCTCAAGCCGGGGCTTCTTGCTGGCTCTGGAGGTGGCGAACAGAAGGCGCCATCCCGTTCCCCGCACTCCTCCTTCGCAGCCTTGCCACTCCCGGTCTTGTCAGGCCATGCGTGAAGGGCCCTGACGAGTTCGGGGTGGGCTCGTTTTCTCATCTTCTCCTCCTTTCACCGCACTGCCTGAAGGAGGAAAAATGAAAAGAGGGGATCACGGGGCACTTATCTTTTTAATCTTAGATCAGTCGGCACTCACCAAATTTTAATTCAAATAATGTAATCCCTCGAGTCCATCTTTGTGTTCTGTAATGCTCGTACTTGTATTAGCATATGAATGAAAAAGATGAACCTTGCTGGGAACCCACGCATGTATATGTCCATGAAGAGGCGAGGTGCCTCTTTAATGTAAATAAACGAGTTTTCCCCGGCAGGCTACCCTGCCGGCACCCTCTTTGTCTGCCGGAGAGCTACGTCTGTCGGGGAACAGACAGAGGGGCCACCCCCTGCCAACTCCTTTTTACCAAAGGTCACTCCGACCATCTTGACCGAAGCAATGTTCGAGTCATGGATGGGAGCACCTAAGTTTGAAAAGAGGGGCAAGGTTTTCTCATGCAAAGTTATAGCTTTACAGAATGCTAATGGACAGGAGGTAAAACTTATCTGTTTGGCTTGTCAGGGATCGCTGTGTCGAGCAATCTTCTCAATCTTTGTCGAAGCCAAGTCCAAGGCAGGAACCTGCAACTTCATGTAGATGAGAATGAATGTAGGATGCGATCCTATCTATATGCATATGCAAATGCTCATGAAATGCTTATGTAGTGATTTTAGTGTGCTCATACATGCATGCAATCTTAGTTGGGGGGCCCCCTACAGTGCTTCTTTATTTTCTCTTGCACGGGGTCATCGCCCCGGCTTTGTACAAGGGGTTACATGCAGCTGAGGCAAGGCCTGTACAAAAGGGTGGCTGTCGGGCAGTGCCCGAAAGCCGCGCCTTACGGGTAGTACTTGCAGAGATGCTCAATATTCCATGAGTTTTGCAACTGAGTGCCATCTCCGGTCTCCAGACGGACTGCGCCAGGTCTGGTGACTCGTACCACCCGGTAAGGGCCTTCCCACTTCAGTGACAACTTATTTGTACCCTTGGCGGACTGAACGCGCCTAAGGACAAGGTCACCTTCCACAAAACACCGAGCATGAACCCTGCGGCTGTGATAGTGACGTAGGGCTTACTGGTAGCGTGCAGTACGCGTAGCAGCCCGGAGACGGTTCTCCTCGAGTAGCATGGTGTCATCACGCTGGTGTTGATCTTGCGCTACTTCATCGTAGGCAAGCACTCGAGGGGACCTGTAAATGAGTTCCTTGGGGATAACTACTTCTGCCCCGTAGACCAGGGAGAAGGGAGTCTGCCCGGTAGCTTGGTCAGGTGTCATTCTGAGGGACCAGAGAACTACTGGTAGCTCCTAGATCCACCGCCTGCCGTGCTTCTGCAGCGTATCAAAAGTTCTTGTCTTGAGTCCACGTAGCACTTCAGTGTTCGCCCTCTCAGCTTGTCCATTGCTCCGGGCGTGTGCCACAGAGGCGAATGAGATCTTGCATCCGAGGGTACGAACATATTCCATGAAGGCGTGGCTCGTGAACTGGGTGCCGTTGTCGGTGATGATCCTTGCCGGAACTCCAAAATGACACACCAATTCTTTCAAGAATTTGATAGCTGACTGAGCAATCACCTTTCTCACGACAGTCACTTCCGGCCACTTTGTATACTTGTCGACGGAGACGAACAAGAATTCAGAGCCCCCAATTGCTCGGGGGAAGGTGCCGAGGATATAGAGCCCCCAGACCGTAAATGGCCATTATAGAGGGATTGTTTGAAGAGCTTGGGCAGGCAGGTGTGTTCTCTTGGAATGGAACTAGCAGGCTTCACATGTCATGACGAGCTCGACCGCATCTTGGAGGGCTGTGGGCCAATAGAATCCTTGTTGGAATGCTTTCCCAACTAATGCCCTTGATCCAATGTGGGAGCCGCACATTCCTCTGTGAATCTCAGCCAGGAGTACCTTTCCATCCTCCCGGCAGACACACTTCAATTTCACGCCATTGGGCCTCCTTCTATATAGAGTGTCATCGATAAACTGATACATACTGGCCCTCCGGGCTACTTTTTCGGCTTCATCTTGGTTGAGTTCTCTGGTTTGGAGGAAGTGTACAATGTGTCGTGCCCAAGTTGGAGCCTGGGGCTCGGCAACGAGGACTAGCGGCACCTCCTCTGCTGCGGGAGCACCAGCCTCATTCGCGGGGTCCATGGGCCCGGCTGGAGGGGGTGGTCCGGCAGGCTGTGAGGAGTTGTTTTCGGTAGGGTCTCTGCCGGGAGTGGACGGCTCGACCGGGAGAGGCTTACCGTAGTCCAACTTTATCCTTTTCCGGGCCATTGTGGCTCGTGATACGGAGGGCTGAGAGAGACGGAGAATAAAAGTTCCTGGTTCCACAGGAAGCTTCTGCGCAGCACACTTTGACAGGTGATCAGCTATGTTGTTTTCCGCACGGGGTACGTGCTCTGTTTGCAACCCGTCAAAGTGCTCCTCCAATCTCCTCACTTCCTCGACATATGCTTCCATCAATGGGCTTTGATAATCCTTGTTGACTTGTCTCACCACAAGCTATGAATCTCCTCGAATGATCATCTTCTTGATTCCCAATTCTGCTGCAATTTTGAGCCTGGCAAGGAGCCCTTCATACTCGGTTGTATTCTTGGTGGCTTCTTCCCGGGCAAAATGCATTAGGACAACGTAGTTCAAGTGCTCCCCGGAGGGGGCAACAAGAAGCACGCCAAGCCCCGCACCTTCTAGGGAAAAAGCACCATCAAAATACATAATCCATTATTGGGGGGATTCCTTGCCGGGGATAGCTGTCTCTGTACTTCCTCATCAGGGGTTGGCGTCCATTCTGCAATAAACTCTGCCAGTGCCCTGCTCTGAATAATTGATGTGCTCTCAAACTTCAAACCAAAGCTGGATAACTCCAAACCCACTCGACTATTCTGCTAGTAGCCTCAGGGTTTCGGAGTATCCTTTGCAACAGAAAACGAGTCACAACCATGATCTCGTGGGCCTGGAAGTAGTGGCGCAGTTTCCTTGAGGCCATAATGAGACCAAAGATCAACTTTTGCACACCAGAGTACCTCGATCTATCCCCCTGTAACAAGGAGCTGACGAAGTACACTGGGTGCTACACCACCTTCTTCCTTGCCACGTCCTTGGGGTTGTTCTCGTTGCCGTGCTCATTGCTGTCCTGATCCTTCTCTGATTCTACTGTTTTTTGCTCACTGTCTGCCTCATCCACTTCTCGCTGCGCTACCAAGGCCGCACTGACCACTTGGTTGGCTTCCGCCAAGTATAGCAACAACGGTTCTTGAGGTTTGGGTGCAACCAAGGTAGGCCTTCAACTCTTGCAGAGCTACATCTGCTTCTGGGGTCCACTTCATAGGCCCTGCCTTCTTCAAAGTTTTAAAGAACGACAGGGCGCGCTCGGCAGACTTGGAGATGAATCTACTTAGCGCGGCAACGCATCTTGTTAAGAGCCTCACATCCTTAAATGTCCTTGGCGCCTGGATCTGCTCGATGGCACTGATCTTGTCGGGGTTAGCTTCGATCCCCCGATGGGACACGAAGAAACCAACTAGCTTGCCGGAGGGAACACCAAACACACACTTCTCCGGGTTAAGCTTCAAATTGATCTTGCACAGATTAGAAAATGTCTCCTCCAAATCCTAGATAAGGGTGGCCTTATCCTTGGTTTTAACCACGATATCATCCATATAGGCTTCTATATTTCTGTGTAGCTGTGGCTCAAAACCAATCTGATCTGCCCTTGCGAAAGTGGACCCGGCACTCTTTAATCCGAATGGCATGCAGACAAAGCAGTACGTACCACATGGAGTTATGAATGGCGTCTTCTCTTCATCTTCTTTGGACATGAAGATCTGGTGATATCCGGAGTACGCGTCCAGAAAGGAGAGCAAATCACAACTTGAAGTGGAATCCACAATCTGGTCGATGCGCGGCAAGGGAAATGGGTCCTTCGGGCAAGCCTTGTTGAGATATGTGAAATCAATGCAAAGCCTCCATTTCCCATTTGCCTTCCAGACTACCACTGGATTTGCCAACCACGTAGGATGCAGTACTCCTATGACCAAACCAGTTGCGTCCAGTTTCTTAATGTCTTCGGCAATGAACTGGCGCCTCTCCAAGGCCTGCTTCCGGACTTTCTGCTTGACAGGTCGGGCATGTGGGCAGATAGCAAGGTGGTGCTCGATTACCTCCCTGGGAACACCAAGGATATAAGATGGTTGCCAGGCAAACACATCGATATTCGCCCACAAGAAGGCAACGAGCGCGCTTTCCTATTTGTCATTGAGGGTAGCACTGATGGTGAAAGTACCTTCAACGCCAGCCAGCCCTGCCGGGACCTTCTTCACATGGGGTGCAGCAACCTTGGACCTCTTGCTGTTGGAACACTCTGGCACGTCGTCAACGGGTGACGTGCATTCGGAGGGGGCACGCTTCTCGGACTCCTTGCCAGAGGTCCTACAATCCCTCTTCTTCCCTTTCTTTTCCTTGGCGGGAGCTGCCACTACCGCTGCCTCTGCTGCGGCTGCATCACGGTACATCTTGTCCATGCAGATAATTGCATCCTTCTCATCTGATGGGATAGTGATAACTCCCAGTGGCCCGGGCATCTTCAAGGTGTTGTAAGCATAGTGGGATGCTGCCATTAACTTGGCCAGGGCCGGGCGTCCAAGAATCCCATTGTACGGCAGGGGGAGATCAACCACATCAAACACAATCTTCTCAGTTCGATAGTTTGGTTCTCCCCCAAACGTCACCAGCAACGTAATCTTCCCTTTAGGATGGCTCCTGCCGGGATTAACTACTTGAAGCATGCCGGTAACCTCTAGCTCTTCTTCTCCTATCTGAAGCTTGCTAATGACTGCCGGGGAAATTAGGTTCAAGCCGGCCCCGCCATCCACTAACATCTTTGTGACCTTTAGGTTGCGAATTGTTGGGGAGACCATCAATGGCAAACATCCTACCGCAGCGGTACGGCCAGGGTGATCCTCCTCATCAAAGATTATGGGCGTGCGGGGCCATTTGAGCGGCTTCCGGGCCTCTGGCGCTGGTTCCATGGCATTGATATCTCGTGCCCATCGCTTGAGCTGGCAGTGAGAGGCATGCAAAGATGCACCTCCATCAATGCATAGGGCGTCAGTGGCCTTCTTAAACTCCTGCTCACTGGTTTCCTCTTCATTCCCTCCATCACTCACATCATCACAGATTTCCTTCTCTTGACCCCTGGCGAGTTTTCCTTGGTTATGAAAGGGTTTGCCAGGGTGATTTGCTTCACTGCCTCGGCCCTTACCGCTAGCGGCATTCTGACCTTTTTCCTTATCACGCTTATCATACTCTGCCCTCTGTTTCTTGACAAGCTGCTCAACCTGGTAACACTCCTGAAGGTCGTGGCCCTTGGTCTGATGGATCTTGCAGTACGGCCCATCGCCTTTCCCAGCTTTCTCGGCAGCAGCAGCTTCCCGACAGGCAGTGCAAGCGGCAACTTCCTTGCCGGGGGCCTCAGCCTTGGCCTTCTTGCCGGTACTGGGTGTGCCCAAACCTTCCACAGTCATCACTGCCTTATCTCTTGGCTTCTTACTACGCTTCTTGCCCTTTCTCTGACTGGTTGATTCATCCTCATCCTCTGAATCAACATTGGTGCAAACTTCTGCTCTAGGCAACTTCCTCCCTTCCTCCATCCGAGCACACTTATCCACCAGTGTGTATAGTTCCTTCACAGTCTTGGGCAACCGCACGTTCATCTTGGAATAAATGCGACGGTTGCGCACATTGGACTAGAAAGCTACTATAACGGCTTTCGGATGGATATTTGGAATATCTCTATGAACTTTACTGAATCTCTGTAAATACTTACAGAGGGATTCTCCTTCCTTCTTTTGGAGAAGTTGTAGGTTGCTGGGCCTGCCGGGCTCTTGGTGGCCACCGGTGAAGGCACCGATGAACTCGTGGCAGGTCTGCCCATGACGAAATGGAGTTCTCCGGTAGGTGCATCAGCCAAGACCTCACGTTGGACTTGAGGGCCAAAGGGAAGTAGTTGGTGAACACCTTCTCATCTCTTCCCCTGGCAGCCTGAACAGCGATGGTGTAGATGCTCAGGAACTCTGTCGGGTTCAGCCTCCCATCGTACTTCTCAGGTATCTCTGGCTTGAACGTGCGAACGGACGGCCAACGGACATGCCGCAGCTCTCATGTAAAGGCAGGGCAGCCGACCTCGAAAGGTAGGCACCCGCCAACACCGACCGCAGGCTCATCGACGTTGAGGCCGTCGCACCCGTCGGTCTGGCGGAGGTCGTCGCGATGTCGATCTATGACGATGCGCGCGTCTCCCCGCCGCCTATCCTCCGTGGCTCGATGTTGGCCTGGACGTGCTCAACGGTCAGAAGAGGCCATTGAGACATCGTCGGGGTCTTGATTCAGCTGCGCCCGCGTCGGTTGCCATGGTGGGGACTGCACCATGGGGACGGCCCCTCTGTTCGGCCAGCAGTACGAGCGGTTGCTGTCGCTTGGGGAGGTCATGGCGGGCCAGCTCATCGTTAGCCCCCAGCTTCAGCGAAACCGAGCAGGCTTTGGATGGTGGCACGCCATTCATCCATCTGCTTAGCTGCTGGCGGAAACCTCAGTAGCAGCTGAGCTCGTGCCATAGCCTCCGTGGTTGTGCTTGGCATAGATGTTGATGACATCGACCACACCATCACCTGGCTCCTGACGATGCCAGTGGTGGCGGCGGCGGTGCCGCGCCCACGCGGCTGTGGGACGACCACCTGGGCAACGGGGCTGCGCGGTGGTGGTGCTCGAGGGTCAGCGGCTCCGTCGAGCGTAGCGGGCCGGCTGGCTCGTCTAGGAGGAGGCGCATGGGCCGCGGTCGCTGCCATGGTGGGGGCGGCCGGAGGGCGATGGCTCACCCCGGACCGGGTGCCATTGCTGCGGTTGTGCCCATCGGTGGGAGGAGGAGGAGTGGACGGAGTGACCCCCTCGCCCGCACCTTGCGGAGCGTGACCATTGACGCACTGCTGATGCTGTTCTCCTCCGATATGTCCAGCCCCCGTGTCGGCCGCGGGGGAAGTGGTGATGGCGCCACCTGCTCCAACCACGTCCCCAGCAGCGTTCACGTCCTCGCTTTCCTACGCATCCTTCGCGGCATTAGAGGCCGCGGGAGGAGGAGCCTTCGAGCTGGATGGATGGGCCGAAGGACCGGACTTCTTCTTCTTGGGTGGCATGGTCGATGGCGTCGTCGAAGATGAAGATGGTGATGAAGATGACGCGCTGCGCATGCTTTCAGGTTCGTGCAAGCGAGCCCCCTACTTGCGCGCCAAAGATGTCGCGGGATATCCGCGGCCACCTATGGGACCGGGAGGCCCCTTGCTGGTTCGGCAGGGGGACGTCGCGTTGCTCAAAGAGCAGAACAGCGCACGGCAGCACGGCAGAGAGCACACAAGCAATTTACCCAGGTTCGGGCCGCCGAGAGGCGTAAAACCCTACTCCTGCTTTGGTGGATTGATGGTGGAATGGAGGTGGTGAAGCCTAGTACACTTTCCCGACAAGGGTTGCCTTAGGGTAGTAGCGACTACGCGTGTATGGGGGTGTGGGTTCATCAACTTTCCCACCCTTCCTACAGGTGCCATGGGCCTCCTTTTGTAGATCAAGGGGTCACCACAATGGCAAAGTAGTGATTATCCACTTATATGATAGCAAACAACGCTATCATACCTAACTCTGCGGGCTGACAGGGCGCATTAAATGCACCTCTTAGTGTCTTGACACGTCGCGGGACGGGTGTCATCTGTGAGTTTCTTCTATAGAAAATGGTTGCCATGTGGTGAATGGCTGCCACTTAATCACCTTGCGGCTTGACACTGCATTGATCGACAATGTGGGTCGTGCTTGAGTGGTTGGTGAGGCGGTTTTTCCTTCGTGAGCCCCGGCAGGCCCTGCCGGGCCGCCTTGGTCGGCTGTTTCTGGTGGTGGCCATGCCCCTTGCCGGGCTCGCCTGCCCGGCAAGGGAGGCCCTTCTCTTGGCGATGTCTTGCTCCTCTGGCTTGACCTTGGTCTCTCTGGCCTGCATGCTGGTTCTTCTAATCTCTTGATCCTTTGAACTCTGACTTGGGCTGGTGCTTCAATCTTGCTCTTGTGCCTGTGCACAGTCTGGGCAACAGACCCAGGGATTGTTGCAGCAACACCTAGGCTATTTTCCTTTTGCCTTCATAAAAATCTCTGTGTCCTGGAAGTTTTTCAGAGTGGGAATTTTCAGCAGATGTTCTCTTTGCCTCTCTCTGAATTAACTTTTCAAGAGCTAAATCAGCTGACTTCCTTGATGGCAAATGTCAATCTGGATAGTGACAATTCTGACACTTGGGTCTGGAGGCATGGTTAGAGGTCAGAGTACTCTGCCTAGAAATTTTATGACTTTGTGCATCAACCAGTTTTGGCCAATCCCATTCTGAGCTGGGTCTGGAAGAGTTGTTGCACCATGTCAATCAAAATGTTTGCCTGGCTATTCATAATGGACGGGGTTAACACTAAAGACATGATACAGCGCAGGCATTGGAAAATTAATGGGCATGATCGTGTCCTTTGCCTGACTGGTGCACTTGAGGATAGGAACCATCTCTTCTTTCAGTGTAACTTCAGTGTGCGTGTCTGGAATTATCTTCAGGTTGTTTGGATGGATAGCAATGAGATGGTGCAAATTGCTTTGCATGCTAGGAAGGATTTCAATAAGCCATTCTTCACTGAAGTGGTTTTTCTTGCATGGTGGAATATTTGGAGTCGGGAATGATAGGGCTTTTAGACATATCAGACCAACTTTCAGGCAACGGAGGAATGGTTTCATCCATGACATTACCCTCCTCACCCACAGGATCAAAAGAAGATACAGAGATGCACTTCTTAAGTGGATTGACTTCCTGCCTCCTTGATGAGGCTCCTGGTTTTAGTCTTTAGGTTTAGCACCCCCTTATTTTCTTATTAGTTTTGTGTAGTGCTTGCTTTTTCTTCCGTTCCTCGTCTTGAGAAACCTTATTGTAATTTGTTCTCTCAAGTTTAACAAAAATGCTGTGGGGTGTAAGCCCTGCAATCTTCAAGGTCAAAAAAATATGAACTAACATACACAAGTCAAGCCGCTGTACTTTTCTTGGTAGAAGAGCATCATTTTTCTAGCAAATCTAGTACAACATCTTGGCCCTTTCAGATGCGTGCCACTTAAGGACCATCTATACTAATATTATTGTTGAATGCACATTCAGCCCGATTGGCATATTTGTAGGTCTGGCATAGCAATCAAAATGAAATGTCTCAGAGTCTTATCAACTAACACAGACTTGTGCTCGAAAAATTACAAACCAAAAAAAACAATTATTACATTATCTCTAAAACAAATGGTTTGATCAATTACATGAACAAACAACACAAAGTTTATTCAATGATGGAAAAAAACATTTCACCTATGATTTACCAAGTGGGAATTTAATTTCCTTTTTTCCTTCAGGACCTTAACAATACGGCCTGTCTTAGCTTGCTTTGTTTCGAAATCCACCAAATATTTAATGGTTGTCTTGAGTACAACTTGTGATTGTGTTGTTTGCTTCCTCAACATGTCAACTTCATCTCTAAGTGCAGAAGCAGAATCTCTTTCTACCAATAGTTTAGCCTCTAGAGCATCAGCAGTTGGCAATTCACGATGCACGATTTGGCTGGTGCCACTGCTGTGGGATGATACAAAGTCCATGGGGACCTCGCTCTTTGATCTTGGGCTAACATATTTTTCCATTAAAGTTCCGATTGGATTCTGAAAAGTTGAAGTTAGCAAAACATCTCAACTGGGAGTTAGAACAGCGAACCAGTTAAACGAACAAGGAATTAAAGAGTTTCGATTGGATGCTTAAAAGTAGTTATTAACATCATTGTAACTGGTTGCAGCATCAACACAATTAAACAAACAAGTTTTGCAAAAGCTACCTATTGTGGCATTGGAGTTTCTCTTGGATCCTGAAAAGTTGAGTAGCCAGTAACGTGATTAGAGCAACCAGTTACTGTAGCAAAGCAGTTAAACAAACAAGTTTTGTAGAAGGAACCTGTTGTGGCATTGGAGTTTCTCTTGGATCCTAAAAAGTTGAGTAGTTTGTAACTTGATTAGAGCAACAAGTTAGAACAACAAACCTGTTACATAAATATATTTTTGAAAATGTACCTGTTGTGCAATTGGACTTCCAATTGGATCCTGAAAACTTGAAGTCGGTAAGATGATTACATCAACAAGTTACAGCATCAAACCAGGTAATCAAGGAAGTTTTTGAAAACACACATGTTGTGCCAACAGAGTTTCAGTTGGATCCTGCAAACTTGAATGTTAGCAATCATAAATAAAGTGTTGCAAGAGCCATAAGAAACTAACATCAAACTAGTAAAACTAACCAATTTTGGCAATGTATTTAATTACACATGAACTAGTAAAACTAACAAGTTCTCGACAACGTATTAAAGTAACAAGTCGGCATCATTTACTAGCAACACAGACATCTGTAAATTTCTTTGATGTAAGCAAAATGATTCCGACACGCACACACACACACACACACACACACACATATATATATATATATAAAATTTAAAAAGACATTGTCCCTCATATAAACATGACATTTGTCTGTCTATGAACATGCAAACATTACTAGTGCTACAAGTGATAATAGCAAACCATTTAAACAAATAGGGTATCAGAACATAAATTACACATTAATTTCCCTGCACCCTAGAAGTGCATATGACCAGCTATGTACGTGCTTAAGTAGCTATTTAAGTTCAGGCAAATAGGTAATTATTAACAGTAAGTATCAAACACATAGATAGGCGCACTCTATAATAGTATTAACATGCTATAGCATTATGTCACAAGTAGCAAACTAAATTAAGCCAAGCAACGTAATTGAACAATTTTGCAATCAGTGGCTAACTAAAATTCCAAGAAGCAGGTAACTGAACTTACGCTAGCTCTTTGTATAGGCACACTGCAACTTCTTTTTCACTTACAAGGTTCTACGAAGGAGTCCATGGCATCAATTGCTTGGATACGCAGTCCCAATACCTCTTTCTTCCCACACTGCATTGGTAAGTCGAATGGTTAATCTAATAAGATGGTGCGTCCTTGATATGTTATATGAGGATGGGTTGTCAGACTAGTTGTAGCAACACACATCACACTGGATTTTACTGTATATTTCATGCGATTACATTTGGCATATCGAGATCTAAGCAATCTACAATAGGATGAAAAGACTGTCATCCTTCACATTATTGGCGAACTCAATTCATAGAAACAAGCAATTCAACCATTCTGTGGGTAAATCAAAAGCACCACTGGAATATTTTTCACTACACCAATCATACGCGCAAAAAGGGGCGACACCATCGTAGGGGCTGGTATGGGCGGCCACCTCGGGTGGCTGGAAAGTACGCACCTAGTTTGAGTCATCCAGGTTGGCCCAGGCTTGTTTTGTTCGTCCCAGCACACGAGCAGGCAATGTAAAAAATGAAGAAAAATGTTTCAATTTGGATGGGCCAATAACGTAAGTGCAAGGCAGGCCCTATTGCAGGTTTGCGACCCAAACGAGAGCCTCCAATATCGATCGACAGCAGGAAAAATCCCCAATTCATTCGCTCCAGCCTCTAGTCTGGTTCGCTGCTAACCTAGGCGCGGCTGGAGAGACCGACACAGCACTTCCTCGAGCCCTTGTTGGACGCCGATCGCCGGGCTTCAAGCGAATGGAGCGACAAGAAGATGCAGATCCAACCATGGGTGTGGCCTGCATGGGAGGCAGCGACGACAACACGGGCATGGCATTGTGCTAGCATAAACGGATAGTCGTAGCTTGCAAGAGCAGCATGCGCACCGAGCAGGTACATCACATCCCTGATTATATCTAATTCAACTGTTCACTTTCTGGCCAATAGTTAAACCTGACGGTGTTGTAAAACTAATTATATGTAGGAAATCTATAAGAAAATGAAACCAATTTCTCCTTATTTTATAACTCCCCCAATCAATACAGAATTGACTGAACCTGATGTGTCTAATCAAGTTTATAGTGCAAACATACAAGCTCATGTTGTTCTTGAGCCTGAAGTGTCTAATGAACAGACTGCTAATGAAGGATTTGATGCAAACATTTTACATGCTCCTGGTGATGAACATATAGTGTCTAATGAGGGATCTAATGCAAGCATTTTGCAAGCTCCCATTGAAGGATTTATTGTCTAATGATGATCTGCTATGTTGAGAGAGAGAGATAGAGATTTGCAGGAATTGATGACAAGCAAATTATAGTACATTTTCATGGCTTGAGGACACGTCGAGGCCATCTACCAGAAAGTCCCTGTATCATGACAGCCAAGCATAAATACTTTTCTAATCTGTTGTTTGAAACTGTTGGCATACTTGTGCAGGATAGATATATTGATATGCAGTTTAAGCACTGATTATAGGTGCAATTACACTTGGATATTTTCGGCCAGAGAACAAATAATTCAAGCAGGTATAGTCCATGTTAGTAGCATTTGTACACCATGCAGCATTTTGTGTTTTATAATTTGGAACTAATTTGGATCATTAGCTGGTTTTCAAAGTGCATGTAGCTTCAGATTTCTCAAGTTATGTTAATTTCTGGAGTGCAAGTGTCTTTGTATTTTTTAAGTTAAATTTTCACCCCTGGTAACTTGAATTTGTGGATCCGCCACTGCACACAAATCATACACGCAGGCCAGTACTAATTAAATGAAATGCATGGACTTAGGCTAGCTCGTTGTACAGGCTCACTACAGCTCTGCTTGCGCTTGGGATGTTCCATGTACAAGTCCATGTTATCGCTTGCTTGGATGTGCAGGCCTTGTGCTCCTTGCATCCCCCTCTGCATTTTTGACAGGGCGAATGGTTGATCAAATTAGAGGAATCGACCTTGGTGTTGTACCAGACGACAGGTACTTACAAGGTTATACCGGTGTGCAGGATGTGTACCAAATCCCATAGCACCGTCATGCTTCGCTAAAAATGGTTTTGCTTGTTTTAGATGGTATCTCCAGAAGAAATAAGAGTTAAAGTCATAGTTGCATATGCCTGTAAGCTAAGAGAGTAGTGAAAGGATATCCAAACATCGTCGGAACAGTGCACAAGGGAGTGACATGTGGATACCTAGTTCGGGTTGCCGTTTGGGCATGATCGCCTAGCTAGAGTGTGGGTCACTTCAGAGCCGTTGAGGGTGATATGCTGGCTTTGGCCGGCCGCGTACGGATGCAAATCTTGAGCGCCAGCGGAGCACTACGATGTGGTGGATGAGGCCATTGGTGAAGCACCAACAGCGTCGGGGTGGGGGTGGAGGTGCAATGATGTTCTCAGTGATGTAGCCCAGGTGAGGTGGGAGACGGCATCGGTGAAGCACACCTGATGTAGTGGAAATCGGTGTATGTGACGCACGTCGGCTGCGACGGCCGACGTTGTGGGTGGACCACCCCGTGCGGTGGACGAGGGGGTAGATGAGGTAGCTCCGGTGTAGTGGTAAAGCACGACCGTCGTCTTCGTCGTCGTCGTCCGACACAGAGGTGGGGAAAGAGACGAGACGAAGGGCGATTTGAATTGTGCTTGGGTTGCCGGCGAATTAGGGATTTGAGAGCTCTGGGCACGAAAGGGGATGCGGGAGAAGGGAGATTTTGCAGGGCTAGAATTTGGGCCGCCAAATATTTCAATCTGAAACATGAAAGCGCGAACGTTTTTGTCGTCGTATTTTTTTGGGGGATGTAGCGACCCGACCTCAGACGATCAAGTCTCTGTGCTTAAGTGTCATCCCTGGATCGGTATTGCTGACACATACAGTACTCGAGGATTTATAACAGATTTCAATCACACACTTATTACATCGAGTGTCTCAAAAAGAGTACTTATTACAATAATATGGCTGAAGGCCATCTAAATAAGATAACTGCGGAAGCATCGAAGATAAATGAGTCCATCCAACTCCACGGCAAAACTGAGTGCATGACAACGACCTAGCGCACCTTACTCTTCGTCTGAAAATTCTACAACATGATACGTTCCAGCCGTGTAGGTCAACACATGGAATATGCTGGCAAGATAACACTATAGAGCAATGAATAGAATAACAGCTATCACTACATGCATATATGGCTGGTGGAGGCTCTATGGTTATCATTTGCATAAAGCTAATTTTTCCCTACAACAAAGGAATATATTTTAATTTAACTACAAAGTTTGTTGAATTATTGAGAAGGTTCCTCCAACTCAATCCCAAAGTAATAACTATAAAACTATAACCCAACAATTTTATTAAGTAAAGTGACGAGATCAAATGAATAATTCAAGTACCAGATACTCAAGATGTCCATAACCGGGGACACGACTAATCATGATTAGTTTGTACACTCTGTAGAGGTTTGCACACTTTTCCCCACAAGACTCGATCTCCTCCGTTGAATTTCTCGCACTTCATGGTGTTTGAGAAAGGGATGACCGAGACACAGTCTTTCCGAAGCATTAACTCTTTACTCTGGGTAGACAGTACCACCTACTTCCCCTACATCTGCTAGCCTACCACTAAAGAGGTCACACAACATACTCAACTATGCCAGAGCCCATAATGGCTTGTGGCTGCACACGAAAGTTTCTAGCATGAATGATCTTATGATCCCTTTGAGCCTGGGTGGCAAACCATATGATGATCACACGGGTACTCAAGGATATCCTAGGACAACACTGGATTGCTCCAGGTGCCCGCAACCAATCCACCCAGATGTGTATTAAAATATCTCTCACATCTTTCATGCATTCTCTCAAACCAAACCACGTTTACGAGCATAGCATAACAGTATAAGCATAACGTAGTAACACCCAAGGGTTTGAATATAAGACAATAGGTTCCTACCTCATCAACTACTTCCCAGTACCCACATGTTATCAAATACTACTCATGCAATGTTTGAGCATTGAAACTAATGCATAAAAACTGGGTAATATAGGGATATGATCAAAGTGTTACTTGCCTTGCTGACGATCGGAAAACTCTAGAGATTCATAGTAGCAAGCTTCGCACTCCGGAAACTCTGTCGTGAACAACAAATAGCATACATAAGCACTCAAGCATAAGAAGCAAAGGTAAAACCAAAATAAAGATCTAAACAGAAAGGTCAAGTGAAGTGCTTCGATTTGCAAAAAGAATCAATCGAATCGGAGGTACGAAACTCAAACTACGATCAAAAGAAGTTTGAAATAAAATCTTCTTGAAACCAAATTTTAAATTTTCAAAATCAGGTTGAAGTTGTTTATCTGAACAGAGGGGGCCAAGACGAAGAATTTGGCGTTGGTTTCATTGGATTTGGATAAACGAGCAAAAAGTTGTGAGGGTTTAAAGATCAGGGACTAAACTGCGATAAAAATAATTACGGATAGGTCCCTACCCAAAAATAAACTGAAAAAAGAAAAACCTAACGAACGAACGTTCGCTAACAGAAGCTAACGAATGAAAACATTCACTAACAGATCTAAACGAACGAATGTTCGCTAATTAAACTAACCTAATTAAATAAACTGATCTAAAAGGAAAAACCGAAACTAGAAAAAAAAAACCTAGGCGGGTTTTCGGCGGTTATACGGGTTCGGTGAGAAAAACCGGCGGCGGTGATCGGACTCCGGCGGATCGGACAGTGGCAGCGGCGAGGAAAGACGGCGGCTCCGGTAACGGCGCGGGCGGCGGGGCTACGCGGCGCGGCCGGCGACGCGGGGCGGCAAGGCGAGGCGGCGGCGCGGCGGCGTCGGCGGAAGGTGGCGCGGCAGGCGGCGACTGATGAGGGGGACAGGTGCCGGGGCGGCGGCTTATAAGGAGGGGGGCGAGGCCGACTTGGGGAGGGGGTCGGGCGGCTTGGTCCCGGACTCCGGCGAGTCCGGTTCCCGCACGGCAGGGGAATGCGGCGGCGCGACGGGCCGGCTGGGCCCAGTTCGGTCCGGAGAAAGATTTTTTTTAAAGTTCGCCACAGGGAAACATCCAAATAAAATAAAATAAAAATCCTAAAATTCCAGAAATAATTTTCACCGTCCTCTCCTAATATTTAGGACAAACTGAACATTTTTCTGGACTAAATGCAATTTTTAAAAATGCATATTTTTCCCAACTTTAACCGAATAAAATCTCAAATAAAAATATATTTTTATTCAAAATTAAATTTCCATTATTTCCTAGCTGTTTTTAAGAAGTAATATTATCTTCTCTCATTTATTTAAATTGAAATAATTGGAAAATTAATTTGAATAAAAACACTTTGATCCAATTTACCAATTTTGAAATTCAAAAATGGATTTTTGTGAAACCTCCAACTCTCTCAACTGGTCCTTGAGTTGCTTAAGGCTTCTAGGATCAAAATGTCCAAATAACCAAATTCAAAGTGCACAAATCATGAATGCATATGATGACCTAGTGATTAACATCCGAACTAAAAATTGGGATGTTACAGGGGAGGGCTGGGTGCTAGCGTCCGTACGACACACGCGACCACCACAACACGACCCTGGTCTGCCTGGTGCGCCTACATTTGAGAATGCAAACGAATCTTCTCTCATTGCCAAACGTGGAAGTTGGTATTAGAGTCGATTGCCTGTAGTAATCCCCCTTCCACACTCCTTGGCCGAAGTTGAGTCTAGTCATTGCTAAACTTTTACTAACATGGCTGTGTGGCTTACGGGCCCATGTTGCCATTGGGCGGTATTAGGATCTTTTATTCCTCGATCTTTACTCTGGTACTCTGATCTCTCTTCTATTCGGGTTAAATAATTTTGCTAACTCTTACTCTAGGTTCTCGTAATTGCTTCCTCCCAGAGAGCCCCTCACTCCAGATGATTGCTTGGTGCACCGAAGGATTCCGAAGATACTCCTCGATGTTATCTTAGGACTTTGTGCCCATTTCTTTTGCAATTCCCTACCAACGAAAAATCCCTATGGATAGATACCTACACCTGTCGTTCTTACTTTTATTCCCAATTGATCTTGTTAAATTACAAGATACCCCAAAATTCTCTCTATTGTTCCGAGAATACCTTGTGCCTATTACCTTGCAGTTCTTTGCAACCTCAATACCCCTACAGATAATTTCTTGCACTTATCGAGTATCTGCTCATCACCGGTTGATTCAGGTATTCACAAAAGTCATTGAAATACCATTCGATCTTTCAAAAATCCTCAACAACCTATTGCTCTTAAAATTCTTGCTTGCTTGCAATATGATTAATCCCAAAAGTCTGGTAATCTTATTGGCATCCTTTGTCTTTATCATTTTTAGTCCATTGATTCAATATGTTACGAATGCTCGCAATCCTCATCCTAGAATTCATCCTTCCGACTCAGACATCATTTTAAACATGGGTTGGAGCTCGACCAATCAAATTGCCATATATTTTACCCCCAAGCCTACTCAACTTATCCATCCTTAATCAAGCATTTGCTTCTGATCCCTTGATTTGGAAATCATAATTCCTTTGCATTTGAGCTTTGAATTAGTCAGTTGTTTCTATAATCTGATCTCCTTGCATTCTTTATTCTGTTGGTTGAGTACCGATGCTCACATCAAATCCCTTGTGGACCACCAGATCCTTTGTTGGATTTTATCCGACATTGTCCTTCATATTCAATAACCTTGTGAGTTCTTTCCCTGATACATAATGCCTTTGGTAAATTGTATCCTCTCCTTTTGTCAACCATGCTCTACTTTTGAGCTTGTGTTAATTACTTTTGAAGTTCATGGTATATGTTCCTAATATGCCCCGACGAGTTGAACCTATGCTTGCTCTAATCAGTGTGAACCCGATAGTTTTCATGGGTCATACTCCTCTGGTATTTCACCAGGTAGTTCTTCACATGCAAATATTTTTTAATAGAGTCGTCAATGAAAGATTATGCATTGGAGGAGTGGGAGTCGACCTTGAACTTTCCGTTCATGTCCATGGAAACGATGTAGATCTTATCATGGAAGCTTCTTGTAAAAATAACTATTTCCTTGAAAATATCATCTGGTATCTGTGAATTGATCCTTTGCAATCGTGGTTCCGACATATTTTCTCCTTGATTCCATTTCGCAGACAAGTTAAGCACTTGTCTTTTGCAGATCAATGCTTCTCCGCAACCTCTATTTTTATCTTCCCTTGAGTATTACCCTCTAGTATCTCGAGAATAACAAGGAACTGTGTTGCTTCCTATGAGTCTTCATTTAGTATTTCTTCTCACTGATTTCAGATTTTGCCCGGGTTCGGAGTTATTAGTCACTTGAGAACACTGATAAGTGAATCAATTCTGCAATCCGATTCGATAGCTGTCGTGGAATTGTCACGCCAGATGTCCTAGTGTGAGGACTTAGTCATGGAGCAATCGCAACGAGATTAGCTTAAAGGGGTTAATCAGGACAATGGACACGAGAAGTTTATACTGGTTCGGCCCCTTGCAGTGAAGGTAAAGACCTAATCCAGTTTGAGGTGGTATTGCTATGTAGAGACCCGAGCTCAAACGGTCAAGTCTCTGTGCTTCAGTGTCATCCCTGGATCGGTAATGCTGACACACAGTACTCGAAGGATTTATAACAAAGTAGCAATCACACACTTATTACATCGAATGTCTCAAAAGAGAACTTATTACAATAAATATGACTTAAGGTCATCTAACACGATAACAGCGAAAGACTTGGAAGATAAAGTGAGTCCATCAACTCCAACGGCATAACTGAGTGCATGACAACGACCTATCGCACCTTTACTTGTCGTTTGAAAAGTCTGCAATATAATACGTTGCATCCCGAAAACGGGTTACCACATGGAATATGCTGGCAAAATAACACAGTAGAGCAATGAACAGATAAATGCTATCACTATATGCATATATGGCTGGTGGAGGCTCTATGGTTATATGATTTTTACGAAGAGCCAATTTTTCCCTACAAAAAAGGAATAAGTTTTATTTAACTATCATGGTAGTTGAAACATCATTGAGAAGGTTCCTCCAACTCAATCCCAATTAAAAGTAATTATCAACCCAACAAATTTAATTAGAGTGATGAGATACAATATGATGATCCAAGTACTAGCTACTCAGGATGTCCATAACCGGGGACACGGCTAACCATGATTAGTTTGTACACTCTGCAGAGGTTTGCACACTTTTCCCCATAAGAATCGATCGCCTCCATTGGATTTCTCGCACTACATGGTGTTTGAGAAACGGATGACCGAGACACAGTCATTCAGAAGCATTAACTCTTTACTCCGGGTGGATAGTTACACCTACTTCCCTCTACATTTGCTAGCCCACCACTGGAAGAGGTCACACAACATACTCAACTATGCGAGAGCCCATAATGGCTTGTGGCAGCACACGGAAGTTTCTAGCATGAAATATCTCACGATCCCTTTGAGCCTGGGTGGCGGACCGTAGGAGGATCACACGGTATATCCACGGGATCTCCTAGGACAACACTGGATTCCCCAGGTGCCCAAACAAGCAATCCACCCAGATGTGTATTAAAGTTGCCACCTTAAGTTGAACCATATTAACAACTCACATCTGTCATGGATACACTCAAAACCCAATCCACGTCTACGAGCATAGCATGGCAATAAGCATAATGTAGAAGTAACTCCCAGGGTTTGATAATAAAACAGGTAATAGGTTCTACCTCATCAACTACTTCCCAAACCCACATGTTAAGAAATCCTACTCATGCAATGTTTGAGGATTTTAACTAATGCATAAAAACTGGGTATGAAAAGAGTATGATCAATGTGTTACTTGCCTTGCTGACGATCCGCAAAACCTAGTGACTCGTAGTAGCACGCTTCGCACTCCGGGAATTCTATCGCAAACAAACAATAGCATACATAAGCAAACAAACAAAGATGCATGGACAAAACTCAAATAAGAAGATCTAACCAAAAAGTTCAACTTAAGAACTCAGGTTTGCAAAAAGAATGAACTCCAACGGAGCAACGAAACTCAAACTGCTAAAGAAACAAGATCTGATTACTAATCTGAAATAAAGTCAAATTTTACAATACCAAAATCTTGTTCAATTTGGTTAAACAGAAAGAGGGCTTCGATACGAAGATCTAGGCACTTGAATCGCCTGATTCCAATAAACGAGCGAAAAGATAAACTAAAACGAAAATCGGGTCAGAAATCACGATCGAAAGTAATTGCGAAAATCACTGGAAAAAGAAAAAACTGACGAACAGGCTAACGAACGAACGTTCGCTGTCTGTGACTAACGGGTGAACGACATTCGTTTAAACGAACGAACGGACGAACGTCCGCAAAATAAACAAACCGACGGAAAAACCGATCTATTCTAAATAAAGAAACTAGGGTTTTCGAAATAAAACCGAACAGTTTAAAGAAAACCGGCGGCTACCTCGAAATCCGGTGGGTCGACGGGCGGCGGCGCGGCTCCGGCGGGGGAAGGCGGCCGCGGCAAGGTGGTGGGGCGGCGCGGCAGCGGCGCGTGGCGCAGCGGCGGCGGTGGCGCAGCGGCGGCGGTGGCGGCGCGCTAGGGTTTGGGGAGGCGTGGGTGTCGGGGTGGGCTGCGAGGCGGCGGCCTCGGCTTAAAAAGGCCGGCCAGGCGGAGTCTCGGTCGGTTACGGCCCGGAGTCGGTTTCCTTTTTTTTAAATATTCCAACGTGCAGAAAAAGAAAGAAAAGAATTAATAAACGGACTCCAAAATTCCCAAAATAAATTTTCCCTGTCCTCTAAAAATATGCCGGACAAGGTGAACATTTATTTGGGCCGAAAATGCAATTTTGAAAAATGCGTATTTTTCCTATTCAAATAAAATTGCAATAAAATCCGAATAAAACCAAATATTTGATTTTAATAAATTTCCTCCAATATTTCATTTATTTTGGAGAAGTCATATTATCTCCTCTCATATATTTTAATATGAAATATTTTCGGAGAGAAAATAATTTAAAACCAAAGTGATCCTTGTTTCAATATTTGATAAAAGTCAAATATGAAAAACGTGAAATCCCCGACTCTCTCCGAGGGTCCTTGAGTTGCTTAGCATTTCGAGGATCGCGAAACGAAATGCAATAAAATATGATATGCATTAATGACCTATGTAAACATTCCAAATTGAAAATTTGGGATGTTACAAACCTACCCCCCTTAAGATGAATCTCGCCCTCGAGATTCGGGTTGGCTGAAAATAGGTGCGGGTGGTCTTTGCGTAGATCATCCTCTTGTTCCCAGGTGGCTTCGTCCTCGGTATGGTGGCTCCACTGAACTTTGCAAAAATTGATAACCTTGCTGCGAGTAACTCGGCTAGCAAACTCAAGAATCTTGACATGTTTCTCCTCATATGTCAAGTCACTATCCAACTAAATTGCTTCCAGGGGCACTGTATCTCTCAGCGGAATGCCGGCCATCTCCGCATGACACTTCTTCAACTGAGAAACATGAAACACATCATGTACTCCCGACAGTCCTTCGGGTAACCCCAACTTGTAGGCAACTTCTCCGATGCGTTCCAAAACACAGTACGGTCCTACAAATCTCGGGGCTAGGTTTCACTTAACTCCAAAACGTTTAACTCCTCAAAGAGGTGACACTCGCAGATACGCTCTGTCTCCGATTTCATGGACTACCTCCTTGCATTTTGAATCTGCATAACTCTTCTGTCGGGACTGAGCTATGTTCAGTCTATCTCCAATCAGCTTAACCTTCTCTTCAGATTCCTTAATCAAATCCGGTCCAAACAACTAGCTGTCTCCAACTTCATCCCACATCAATGGTGTTCGGCATCTTCTTCCATACAGGGCTTCAAAAGGTGCCATCTTCAAACTAGCCTGGTAGTTGTTGTTGTATCAGAACTCCGCGTAGGGCAGGTTGTCATCCCAACTAGATCCATAATCTAGCGGACAAGCTCTCAACATGTCCTCCAGAATCTGATTGACTCTCTCTGTCTGTCCATCTGTATGCGGGTGAAAAGTTGTACTGAACTCTAGTCTGGTACCCAAGGTCTGGTGAAGCTGGTGCCAAAACTTTGAAGTAAACTATGTTCCTCTATCTGATACGATGGTCCTCGGAACTCCATGCAGACATACGATCTTGGTCATGTATATCTTGGCCAATTTCGCACTTGTATAAGTGGTTTTTACTGGGATAAAGTGGGCTACTTTGGTCAAGCGATCCACTACTACCCAGATAGAATCATATCCCGATCGGGTCCTGGGCAATCCGGTGATAAAATCCATGCCAAGCTTATCCCACTTCCATTCGGGTATCGGCATAGGCTGCAGTAATCCTGCTGGCTTCTGATGTTCTGCCTTCACTCTCTAACATACATCACATATGGCTACATACTCGGCAAATATCCTTCTTCATACCTGTCCACCAGAAACGCTCCTTCAAATCCAAATACATCTTTGTGTTTCCGGGGTGTATTGAGTATGGCGAGTCATGAGCTTCCCCGATTATCAACTTCCTGATCTCTGCATTATTGGGCACATATACACGGACCTCGAACCACAAGGTGTCGTGCTCATCCTCACGAAAACCTTTGGCTTTACCTTCACTCATCTTCTCCTTTATCTTGGCAATCTCCTTGTCAACCTTCTGAGCTTCTCGAATCTTTCCCAACAATGTAGACTGAACTTCCATTGCTGCAACAAATCCTCAAGGGACTATCTCCGAACATAGCTCCCTGAGATCATTGGCTAACTCCTTTGGCTTCCTCCGCTTATGAGGGTATTGATGTAACTCTTTCGGCTCAAAGCGTCTGCTACGACATTGGCCTTGCCTGGATAATAGTGCAACTTCATATCATAATCTTTTATGAGCTCCAACCATCTCCTCTGCCTGAGGTTAAGCTCCTTCTGGGTAAATATGTACTTCAAACTCTTGTGATCCGTGTACACATCGCAACGGTTTCCAATGAGAAAATGTCTCCAGGTCTTGAGCGCATGCACCACAGCAGCTAACTCCAAATCATGTGTGGCATAATTCAACTCGTGCGGTTTCAGTTGTCGTGAGGCATACGAAACAACTCTCCCGTCTTGCATAAGCACTCCTCCAAGTCCTAAGAGAGAGGCGTCGCAATACACTTGGAAATCCTTGCGTATATCCGGCAGAATCAACACTGGGGCTGTAATCAAACGTTTCTTCAACTCCTGGAAACTTGCTTCACATTCATCAGTCCAATGAAACTTGGTGTCCTTCTTCAACAATGTCGTCATAGGCTTCACAATCTTAGAAAAATTCTCAATGAATCTCCGATAGTATCCCGCGAGTCCAAGAAAACTGCGGATCTCTCCGACTGAGGTGGGTGCCAACCACTCAGTGACTAACTGAACCTTCGTGGGATCCACTGCTTTACCTTCTCCTGATATAACATGTCCAAGAAATCCAACTTCCTTCAACCAAAACTCACATTTGCTGAACTTTGCATATAACTGATGTTCCCTGAGTTTCTCGAGAACTAAACGCAAATGCTCCTTGTGTTCCTCTTCATTCTTCGAGTATACCAAGATATCATCAATGAACACCACGACAAATTTAACCAAGAACTCCATGAACACCTTGTTCATCATACTCATGAAATAGACAGGGGCGTTAGTTAGTCCAAATGACATAACCGTATATTCATATAGCCTGTACCTTTTTGTGAAGGCTGTCTTAGGTATATCCTTCTCCCGAATCTTCAACTGGTGATATCCCGATCGCAAGTCGATCTTCGAAAACACCTTTGCTCCTTGAAGCTGCTCAAACAAATCATTGATCATCGGCAGTGGGTACTTATTCTTGATTATTACGTCATTCAATGCCCGATAATCAACAACCATCTGTAACGATCCATCCTTCTTCTCAACCAAGAGCACTGGAGCTCCCCATGGTGATGAACTTCTTCGAATGTAACCTTTCTCCAATAACTCCTTAATCTGCTTCTTAATCTCCTCCAGATCATTTGCGGGCATCCAGTACGGTCTCTTCGATATTGGTCCGGTGCCTGGCAACAACTCTATAAAAAACTCGATATCTCGATCTAGTGGCATGCCTGGTAACTCCTCCGGAAATACATCCGGGTAATACTTTACTACCGGCACTTCCTCCTGAACAACTCCCGTGAGAGAATTTACTTGGGTCCTCCTTGGCGCATGCCTGGAAACATACTTGATCCTTTTTCCCTCCAAGGTGGTGAGTAAAATTGACTTACTCGCGCAATCGATGTTTCCTCCATACATCGATAGCCATTCCATTCTGAGTATCACATCCAAACCTTGTGACTCCAAAACTATCAGGTCTGTGGGGAAAACATGGCTTCCAATGGTCAATGGCATATGAAAACATCCTTGTCTTGCCATATATTCTGCTCCTGGCGAACTTACTAACATAGGGGTCCTAAGTACCTTAGTGGGCAACTTATACTTATCCACGAATCCCCTTGATATGTATGAATGCGATGCACCAGTATCAAAAAGAACGATTGCAGTAAAAGACTTTACCAAAAACATACCGATAACTGCATCAGGATGCTCATCAACTTCCTCCATGTTCACGTGGTTCACTTGTCCCCTGTTGAAAGGGTTGGGCTTCTTCCCAGCGCTTCCATTGCCATTTCCGTTCTTCAATTCTGGACAATCATTGGCGTAGTGCCCAGTCTTCCCGCACTTGAAACAAGTAATGTGACTTTGATCCTTCTTGGCGGGTGTGGATGGGTTGATTGCTGCCTGCTCCATTCCCGTTTCCATTCTTGGGGCCATTGTGGTTATGGGAACTTCATCCATTGTGGGTGTGGCCTCCATGGTTATGGACAAGTCCTCCTGAGTTCGAGGTGAAACGAGGCTTCTGCTAAGCTCCAGAATTGTACTTTCCTTGTCCATACTTCCTCTTGCGGCTCTCAATCTGCTGTTGCTTCCCTTCAATCATAAGAGCCTTGTCTACCAACTCCTGGTAGTTGTTGAATGTTGCCACCATCAACTGCATGCTCATCTCATCATTTAGCCCTTCCATAAACTTCTCCTGCTTCGCGGCATCTGTGGCCACATCATCAGGGGCATAACGAGATAGCTTACTAAACTCATCTACGTACTGAGCCACAGTACGATCTCCCTGGCGTAAGTTGCGAAACTCACGCTTCTTCATGCTCATAGCTCCAGTTGATACATGGGCTGTGCGGAATGCTTGCTGAAACTGATCCCAAGTGACACTGGCTATGGGAAAGTGGCTGTGTAATTCTCCCACCATGAGGCTGCTGGTCCATCCAACTGATGTGCGGCAAAACGCACTTTCTCCGCATCCATGCAACATGCGGTGGTCAACTCCCTTCCTATCCTGCGTAGCCAGTCATCCGCAACTATCGGCTCAATGCTACTGGAAAACACCGGCGGCTGTAACCTCAGAAAACGGGCTAAGTTGTCAACTGGAGGAGGGTTGTTGTTGTTGTTGTTGTTGTTGCCTTGGTTCTGGACTAATATCTGCATCAAGGCATTCTGCTGCTGGATCAACTGGGTGATCTCCGGTGGGAAGACAAATCCGGTGTCACGTCTTGGAGGCATCTGATGGGCTTAGAGGGAAGAGAGTAGAATAGAAATTAGGTCTAGTGAGAAAACACTACCCATATGCACATGAGACAAACACAATCATATCACTCAATCAATCAAGCAAGGCCATACAATCGAACTAACTATCGTTACAGTGCTCGGACTATACTATTTACATGGGGAAATACTACTGATCATATGGTGGTCTACTAGAAATTTTGATCGGTGGAAGACTCCATGATATCCGCTCCAGCTTCATCCTCAAAATCATCATCACTATCATCGGGGTCGGAGTCGGTGTCATCGGTGATGATATAGTTCTCCGGGCAAGTGGAATCGTTGTTCTCTCCTCCTAGCGCGGGGTCTCCCATGAATACTCCGATATTGTTTATCAGGTTGTCATTCTTCTCCAATAGTATTGCGATTTCCTCCTCATATCCATCGCGTGTAGACTTGAGTTCCTTTTCTAGCTCGGTGATCCTTGTCATTCGCCTTCTTCAAATCTATCATGCCTGCGCACATCTAGTTCTCCTGGCGACGAATGTGCTGATTTAACTCCTGGATGAACGCTGCAATGGACCTATCCTTCCTGGTGCTGACTATCTCCCATTGCTCATCTCGGCGCCCACAAATCTGGTAGATAGTATCCTTGAGATCCTTGTGGTAAACTTCTCCAATGCGTCCCATGGTGATGTGGGCTGCCATGCTCTTGCCTAGAGTCGAGGTGGGTGCATCAAAGGAAAACTCTATGGGCTCCGTGACTGGCGTGAATGTCCTTCCTGGAACTTGAACTTGAATCATCCGGCGCTCCTCTTCTGGTAATGTGGCTTTGTAGGTCCCGGTGAAGCTTGGTATTCCAATGCTCAGGTATCTAGTGACTTCCTTCAAGTGTCGTCCAAAGGGGGTGTCTTCATCCGGTTGCGCAAACTTGTTCCTCGCATCCGCCATCCTAAAGAGTAGAAAATGGAGAGGAGTGAGAAATGAGTAGAGAAGAGTGACCTATGGCTTTTCTTAGTGGTCGTGTCCTACATTCAGCGTGTGCTCTGATACCATCTTGTAGCGACCCGACCTCAAACGGTCAAGTCTCTGTACTTCAGTGTCATCCCTGGATCCGTAATGCTAACACACACAGTACTCGAAGGATTTATAACAGAGTAGCAATCACACACTTATTACATCGAATGTCTCAAAAGAGAACTTATAACAATAAATATGGCTTAAGGCCATCTAACACGATCACAGCGGAAGACTTGGAAGATAAAGTGAGTCCATCAACTCCAACGGCATAGCTGAGTGGATGACAATGACCTATCGCACCTTTACTCGTCGTCTGAAAAGTCTGCAACATAATACATTGCAGCCCGAAAACGGGTCAGCACATGGAATATACTGGAAAAATAACACAGTAGAGCAATGAACAGATAAATGCTATCACTATATGCACATATGGCTGGTGGAGGCTCTATGGTTATATGATTTTTGCGAAAAGCCAATTTTTCCCTACAACAAAGGAATAAGTTTTATTTAACTATCATGGTAGTTGAAACATCATTGAGAAGGTTCCTCCAACTCAATCCCAATTAAAAGTAATTATCAACCCAACAAATTTAATTAGAGTGATGAGATACAATATGATAATCCAAGTACTAGATACTCAAGATGTCCATAACCGGGGACACGGCTAACCATGATTAGTTTGTACAGTCTGCAGAGGTTTGCGAACTTTCCCCCACAAGACTTGATCGCCTCTGTTGGATTTCTCGCACTACATGGTGTTTGAGAAACGGATGTCCGAGACACAGTCTTCTAGAAGCATTAACTCTTTACTCCGGGTGGACAGTTACACCTACTTCCCTCTACATATGCTAGCCCACCACTGAAAGAGGTCACACAACATACTCAACTATGCCAGAGCCCATAATGGCTTGTGGCTGCACACGGAAGTTTCTAGCATGAAATATCTCACGATCCCTTTGAGCGTGGGTGGTGGACCGTAGGAGGATCACACGGTATATCCCCGGCATCTCCTAGGACAACACTGGATTCCCCAGGTGCCCAAACAAGCAATCCACCCAGATGTGCATTAAAGTTGCCACGTTAAGTTGAACCATTAATTAACAACTCACATCTGTCATGGATACACTCAAAACCCAATCCACGTCTACGAGCATAGCATGGCAATAAGCATAACGTAGAAGTAACTCCCAGGGTTTGACAATAAAACAGGTAATAGGTTCTACCTCATCAACTACTTCCCAAACCCACATGTTAAGAGATCCTACTCATGCAATGTTTGAGGATTTTAACTAATGCATAAAAACTGGGTATGAAAAGAGTATGATCAATGTGTTACTTGCCTTACTGACGATCCGCAAAACCTAGTGACTCGTAGTTGCACGCTTCGCACTCCGAGAATTCTATCGCAAACAAACAATAGCATACATAAGCAAACAAACAAAGATGCATGGAAAAAAGTCAAAATAAGAAGATCTAACCAGAAAGTTCAACTTAAGAACTCCGGTTTGCAAAAAGAATCAACTCAAACGGAGCAACGAAACTCAAACTGCGAAAGAAACAAGATCCGATTACTAATCTGGACTAAAGTCGAATTTTACATTACCAAAATCTTGTTCAAGTTGGTTAAACAGAAAGAGGGCTTCGATACGAAGATCTAGGCGCTTGAATCGCCTGATTCTGATAAACGAGCGAAAAGATAATCTAAAACAAAAATCGGGTCAGAAATCGCGATCGGAAATAATCGCGAAAAACCCTAGAAAAAGAAAAACTGACGAACAGGCTAACGAACGAGCGTTCGCTGGCTGTGACTAACGGGTGAACGTCCGCAAAATAAACAAACCGACGGAAAAACCGATCTATTCTAAAAAAACGAAACTAGGGTTTTCGAAATAAAACCGAACGGTTTTAAAAAACCGGTGGCTACCTCGAAATCAGGCGGGTCGACGGGCGGCAGCGCGGCTCCGGCGGGGCAAGGCGGCGGCGGCGAGGTGGTGGGGCGGCACGGTGAGACGGCGGCGCGGCAGCGTGGCGGCGGCTAGCGGGCGGGCGGCGGCGGCGCGCTAGGGTTTGGGGAGGCGTGGGTGTCGGTGTGGGCTGCGGGGCTGGCGGCCTCGGCTTAAAAAGGCCGGCCGGGCGGAGTCCCGGTCGGTTACGGCCCAGAGTCGGTTTCCTTTTTTCTTTAATATTCCGATGTGTAGAAAAAGAAAGAAAAGCAATACTAAATGGACTCCAAAAATCCCGACATAAATTTTCCCTGTCCTCTAAAAATATACCGGACAAGGTGTACATTTATTTGGGCCTAAAATGCAATTTGTAAAAACGCGCATTTTTCCTAATTCAAGTAAAATTGCAATAAAATCCGAATAAAACCAAATATTTGATTTTAATATATTTACTCCAATATTTCATTTATTTTGGAGAAGTCATATTATCTCCTCTAATATATTTTAATATGAAATATTTTCGAAGAGAAAATAAATTAAAACCAAAGTGATACTTGTTTCAATATTTGATAAAAGTCAAATATGAAAAGCGTGAAATCCCCAACTCTCTCCGAGAGTCCTTGAGTTGCTTAGAATTTCGAGGATCGTGAAATGAAATGCAATAAAATATGATATGCATGAATGACCTATGTATAAGATTCCAAATTGAAAATTTGGGATGTTACATGCTAGGGTTTCGATGACCAAGGAGCGAATACGCGTGACCTGGCTCTCGATCTGTTGTTTCTTCCCCCTAAACCACCGCCGGGTCGTCCCTTTATATACACCGGTTGACGCCCCGCGGTTCACAGAATCCCGGCCGGCTCATAAACGTGTCCGTCTCGGTATCTACTCTTTCCTATCTTACAATACAAGTCATACGCCTATGGCGTTTTATGTCTATGGGCCCTTACCCGCCTCTGGGCTTTGGGCCTTCTTATTAAGTCTCTTTCATAAATCGCCATCTTCTATGTCTTCATGGGCTTCAATACTGGTAATCATCATGAGTATAATCCGGCCCCTCTTGGGCAGTTTATACTCAATAGTTATATCCCCAACATTAGGCCCCAACTTGATTTGAACTTGTTCACATCAATCTTCAACACTTAGAAAAATCCTCCTTCATTACCTTCGCAAAACTTATAACTCGCCATGACGTCATCTTCCGGAATCATGATAACCCGCCGTGACGTCACTTGCCATTAACTTTACACAGAGCCAAAATCTTTTAATGTATCCCCTTTTCTTTAATGAATCTTCGAAAATCGAGGCATCTGCACGTCTACAGATCAATTTTTTGACCTCCTCGATTACCGCGCTTGCCACTTATCCATTCACCTTATAAATAGGACCGGGGGTCCCTTTCACTCCACCACTGCCTCTTCGCCTCATCGTCTTCCTTGCGTCGCCCTAGCGCTTCGAGCTCCGCCGCGGCCGTTGAACTTCGCTTCTGCTTCAATGTTGGCCGCTGCATCAACCTGTTCGGACCAGACTCCGCTCGCGCACCTCTGCCATTCAACAACTTCAGTAAGTTCTTCTTCCTCCTCTCCGTAGATATGTTTAGGGTTCACACTAGCTGATGGAGGTTCGGCGCTGTTCTTCACTGTAGCATAAATGGCAGATTCAAACATGATATATTCCTGTGTGGTAGCAGTAATAGCCCTTCCTTTTGCATCAGATCATCTCTTTTATATAGAAAACCCAATCTGGAACTTCATAAACTGTTCAAGTACCAATATTTAGGTCTGAATATTTTTGTTTTTCTGACACACGGTAGATCCAAAATTGCGACATCAATCTGCGAAAACTGTTTTTCATCACTTAGTTTTCAGATCTATACTTTGAATATCTGTATAGGCAGTTTAACTCAGAAAATCATAATCCGCCAGGTACCATTAGTCCCCTCTTAAACCGCCAATTGCTCATGTATGCAATTTGATAACATCAATCTCTGGTTTAACATTTTAGCATGCTTCAACACTTTCTACCTTTTAACTTTTAGCGGATTAACCATGAATCTTAAACCAGCACAAACCTTCTTCCAGGTTATCAAATAAATGGCCAAATCCTTTTATTCCTGCAATTGGGTTCGATCCCGGGTTACTGAAGAGAGGCTGAACGGGTTTGTTGATACGCGCGCTTTAGCCAAAAAGGAAGTCATCCACTAGAGAGTCCCTGGTTTTGAATGTCCTCCTGAACCCAAGGAAGGAGAAGTGGTCATTTTTGCTGATCATCTGAGTTGAGGATTTAGCCCTCCCCCATCAAAAAATTTCCGTGATGTGCTTCATTTCCTCTAGCTTCACCCTCAAGATATTGGACCGAACTCCGTATCCAATATTTGCAATTTTCAAGTGTTCTGTGAAGCTTACCTACAAGAGGAGCCCACGGTCGAATTGTTTAGAGATTTCTACTATTTAAACCGCCGCATAGAATTTGTGGACGGCCCCAACGCTGAACTTGGTGGGGTATCCATCCAAAAGAGAAAAGATGTTAGCTTCCCTCATGCCAACCATCATAGCCTGTTGGAAATATGCCCTAGAGGCAATAATAAATGGTTATTATTATATTTCTTTGTTCATGATAATTGTCTATTGTTCATGCTATAATTGTGTTATCCGGAAATCATAATACATGTGTGAATACATAGACCACAAGGTGTCCCTAGTAAGCCTCTAGTTGACTAGCTCGTTGATCAACAGATAGTCGTGGTTTCCTGACTATGGACATTGGATGTCATTGATAACAGGATCACATCATTAGGAGAATGATGTGATGGACAAGACCCAATCCTAAGCATAGCATAAAAGATCGTGTAGTTCGTTTGCTAGAGCTTTTCCAATGTCAAGTATCTTTTCCTTAGACCATGAGATCGTGTAATTCCCGGATGCCGTAGGAGTGCTTTCGGTGTGCCAAACGTCACAACGTAACTGGGTGACTATAAAGGTACACTACAGGTATCTCTGAAAGTGTCTGTTGGGTTGACACGGATCGAGACTGGGATTTGTCACTCCGTATGGCGGAGAGGTATCTCTGGGCCCACTCGGTAATGCATCATCAAAATGAGCTCAATGTCACTAAGGAGTTAGCCACGGGATCATGCATTACGGTACGAGTAAAGTGACTTGCCGGTAACGAGATTGAACAAGGTATTGGGATACCGACGATCGAATCTCGGGCAAGTAACGTACCGATTGACAAAGGGAATTGTATACGGGATTGATTGAATCCTCGACATCGTGGTTCATCCGATGAGATCATCGTGGAACATGTGGGAGCCAACATGGGTATCCAGATCCCGCTGTTGGTTATTGACCAGAGAGGCGTCTCGGTCATGTCTGCATGTCTCCCGAACACGTAGGGTCTACACACTTAAGGTTCGGTGACGCTAGGGTTGTAGAGATATTAGTATGCGGAAACCTGAAAGTTTTTCGGAGTCCCGGATGAGATCCCGGACGTCACGAGGAGTTCCGGAATGGTCCGGAGGTGAAGAATTATATATGGGAAGTCCAGTTTCGGCCATTGGGAAAGTTTCGGGGGTTATCGGTATTGTACCGGGACCACCGGAAGGGTCCCGGGGGTCCATCGGGTGGGGCCACCTATCCCGGAGGGCCCCATGGGCTGAAGTGGGAAGGGAACCAGCCCTTAGCGGGCTGGGCGCCCCCCCTTGGGCCTCCCCCTGTGCCTAGGGTTGGAAACCCTGGGGGTGGGGGACGCCCCACTTGGCTTGGGGGGAAGCCACCCCCCTTCCCCCTTGGCCGCCGCCCCCCTTGTAGATCTGATCTCCCAGGGCCGGCGCCCCCCCAGGGGTCCCTATATATAGTGGGGGGAGGGAGGGCAGCAACACCACAGCCCTGGGCGCCTCCCTCTCCCCCTGCAACACCTCTCCCTCTCGCAGAAGCTTGGCGAAGCCCTGCCGGGATCCCGCTACTTCCACCACCACGCCGTCGTGCGGCTGGATCTCCATCAACCTCTCCTTCCCCCTTGCTGGATCAAGAAGGAGGAGACGTCGCTGCTCCGTACGTGTGTTGAACGTGGAGGTGCCGTCCGTTCGGCACTCGGTCATCGGTGATTTGGATCACGGCGAGTACGACTCCATCAACCCCGTTCATTGGAACGCTTCCGCTCGCGATCTACAAGGGTATGTAGATGCACTCCTTTCCCCTCGTTGCTAGTATACTCCATAGATGGATCTTGGTGATGCGTAGGAAATTTTAAAATTCTGCTACGATCCCCAACAGTGGTATCAGAGCCAGGCCTATGCGTAGTTACTATGCACGAGTAGAACACAAAGCAGTTGTGGGCATAGATGTTGCCAATTCTTCTTGCCGCTACTAATCTTATCTTGTTTCGGCGTTATTGTGGGATCAAGCGGCCCGGACCGACCTTACACGTACGCTTACGTGAGACAGGTTCCACCGACTGACATGCACTAGTTGCATAAGGTGGCTAGCGGGTGTCTGTCTCTCCCACTTTAGTCGGAACGGATTCGATGAAAAGGGTCCTTATGAAGGGTAAATAGAAATTGGGATATCACGTTGTGGTTGCACAACAGGAAACAGCTACTTTGCCGTCTGCCATGGCGGACGGCAAAGGCTCGAAAGGCGGACGGCAAAGACCTTTGCCGTCAGCCGCGGACGGCAAAAGGCTCCGGTAAAGAAGGCTACGGTAAACAGCTGCTTTGCCGTCTGCTTCCTGGCGGCGGACGGCAAAGGCTCTTTGCCGTCCGCGGCAGACGGCAAAGAGGGCGGACAGCAATATTTGCGCTGTCAGTCCGTTAAGTGGCTAACGGCAGACCTTTGCCGTCCGCCGCAGACGGTAAAGAGCCTTTGGTCTTTGCCGTCCGCCTTATGATGTCATCTACACGTCACTAGATGGCAGGTTCTTTGCCGTCTGCCACTGATGGCAAAGTGCAGGTTCTTTGCCGTCTGCCACGGACGGCAAAGTCTTTGCCGTCTGCCACTGTAGGCAAACTGACCAAATGGGTCAGCTCCCAGGAAGCATAGTTGGCTGCCACGTGGCTTCTTTGCCGTCCGCGGCAGACGGCAAAGGCTCTTTGCCGTCAGTGGCAGACGGCAAAGAGCCTGCATATTGTCTGTTTTTTCTGTTTTTTATTAAATCCCACAATTTGCAGCACATATCACATATATAAGTTTCATATCCAGCACATATCCAACACATATCTAGCACATAAGTTTCATATCACATATCACATCAGTTTCATCCATACACATTGTTCATACATAAGGAAGTTCCATCCATACACATTGTTCCATCCATATATATATTACAATGCAAAGTGTCATGAAGATAGCAAGCTAGATACAATGCAAAGTTTCATCAAAGGAAAAGCAAGCACTCCATCATAGCAAGCTAGCTTCCATCAAGTGAATGAAATCTGCAAAATGGTAAATAAGAAAGTTAGAAATAGGTGACTAGAACAAGAAGAAGACTAGAACAAGAAGTATATGTCATTTATGAGCTAACTTAGGTGAAATGGATCATATATGAGCTAACTAAGTTGAAATGGGTTGTTTATGAGCTAACTTAGTTGAAATGGATCATTTATGAGCTAACTTAGTTGAAATGGGTCGTTTATGAGCTAACTAAGGTGAAGGGCATCGTTTTTGAGCTAAGTAAGGTGAAATGGGTCATTTTGGAGCTAACCTAGTTGAAATGGATCGTTTTTGAGCTAACTTAGTTGAAATGGATCGTTTTTGAGGTAACTAAGGTGAAATGGATCGTTTTTTAGCTCACTTAGGTCAAATGGATCGTTTTTGAGCTAACTTAGTTGAAATGGATCGTTTTTGAGGTAACTAAGGTGAAATGGATCGTTTTTTAGCTCACTTAGGTCAAATGGATCGTTTTTGAGCTAACTTAGTTGAAATGGATCATTTATGAGCTAATTTAGTTGAAATGGATCTTTTTGAGCTAACTTAGGTCAAATGGGTCGTTTATGAGCTAACCTAGGTGAAATGGGTCGTTTATGAGCTAACCTAGGTGAAATGGGTCGTTTATGAGCTAACCTAGGTGAAATGGGTCGTTTATGAGTTAACCTAGGTGAAATGGGTCGTTTATGAGCTAATTATGCAATTTTTGACATAAGTAAGCTAAGTACATATCGTTTTAGAGCTAACTTAGGTAAAATGGATGGTTTATGAGGTCAGTAAGCTTATTAAGTCATTTTGGAGGAAAAGAAGCTAACTCTAGGTCATTATGGTAAGCATATTGGAGGAAATAAAGCTAAGTCTAGGTCTTTATGCATTTGTTAAGCAAAACACTAGAGAAACTTACCGTGATCAGGGAGGTGTAGGAGCGGGCTGGCTAGTGCCGGTAGCTGGAGAAGGATCATGCGATGCGTTTCTGGAGTTAAGCTGCACCAAAGATCATTTCCAATGTCTCGTTAGCATTATGACACTCAAATGTTAAGACTAGCAAGTAATGTCCATTCAAATTAAACTCACCGTGGTCCCAGGAGCAATCACTGGCATCGGCGGAGCGGTCTGACCGGTCTTCTCGCACACAGACTGCACATTTGGTTTTGACGACTCAGTCATACTAGTTAGTAATGAGACAAACACTACATGAATGTTTTGGCTAATCTGCAGAAGAAACTTACCACAAGGAGCTCGTACATGGCCCTTGCCTGCATGTCATTCCGTGCCCTCTCCTCCTCCATTTCGCAACTTCTATTTCCTCTGAATTAGCCTACAAGTTTAATATGAAAGGATTGTTGCATTACGCACAAATTAGTGAATGAAACCGGGATAGCCGCCTCCAAATTAGCCTACAAGTCTAATAGAAATTACCGTTTGTTTGAACCAAGAGATGAAACCGGGATAGCCGCCACCTTGCTTTGCGAGAAGCTCATACTCTTCGACAGAATCCTTTTGGATCACCGCTCCATACGAGAATAAGGCGACGTATCGACTGTATGAAATATCCAGGAATAAGAGCAGTTCAAAGGAAATAGAAGTTGCGAAACTATGTACCGAGAACTTACTCGATGTACGGCCGCACTTCTATCAGATTGTTGAAGATATACAACGAAATGGTCCGCCATTGTTCGTTATCCAAAGATACTGGATTTGAAACACTGGCTGGTGCGAGATTCCCTTTGAATAGGCTGAGGTTGGATCCACCCTTTTTAGGGTCGTCAGCATTGTACCGAGGCTTCGGATTATGCAAATGACGATTTTTGGCTTCGTAGTGTGCTGTCACGAAGTTTGCCGCCTCCTCAGTGATGAATGCCTCAGCCATCGATGCTTCAATTCTACGTTTATTTTTACATTTTTGTCGAAGCGTCTTCTGCATCCTCTCAGTTGGGTAGCACCAACGATTTTCCACGGGCCCCCCCAATCTTGCCTCGGTCGGGAGATGCAAAATCAAATGTTGCATTGGATTAAAGAAGCCCGGTGGAAAGATCTTCTCTAACTTGCAGATCAACTCCGGCGCCAACTCTTCCATTTCTTCTAGCACGCCAGGCGATAGTTCTTTCGCACAAAGAACACGGAAGAAATAGCTGAGTTCTGCCAGTACTAGCCATTCATCCTCAGGGATGAAGCCACGCAACATCACCGGCATTACCCGCTCAATCCATATGTGCCAATCATGACTCTTGAGACCAAATATCTTCAACTTATCAAGACTGGCTCCCCTCTGTAGATTCGCTGCATACCCATCGGGGAACATCAACTGCATTTTCACCCACAAGATAATTTCCCTCATAGCCGGCCTTCCAAGATTGAACCATGCCTTTGGCTTCGTCCAGTTCTGCTTTCCTTTCGGTTCTTTCATGTTTTGTAACGGCCTATCACATAGCGCCTCCAGATCGACTCTAGCCTTAGTATTATCCTTTGACTTCCCATCTATGCCGAACAATGTACCAAAAAGTGCCTCGGCGATATTCTTCTCAGTGTGCATCACGTCGATGTTGTGTGGGCAAAGGAGGTCTTTGAAGTAAGGCAGATCCCATAAGCATGTTTTGTGAGTCCAGGCATGCTTAGAATTATACCCCTTGAAGTACCCTGGACGCTCGGGATCTGGCTCGAGAGCGTTTAACTGATCCAGGGTCTGTTGGCCTGTCAATGCATGTGGTGCAGAGTTTTTGACAACTCTACCTCTGATGAAGTTCTTCTTGTCTTTCCTGAACTTATGGCGAGGATTCAGGAACTCTCTATGCATGTCGAAGCAAGAAAACTTGCGACCGGCCTGAAGCCAACGAAACTCAAGAGCTCCCTTGCATGTGGGGCACGGGAACCTTCCATGCACACACCAGCCAACGAATAGCGCATACGCCGGCAAGTCATGCGTCGAGTACATGTACCAGACACGCATTATGAAGTTCCGTTTGCTATAGGCATCGTATGTCTTGAACCCATTATCCCAGGCTTCTTGCAATTCGTCCTTAAGCGGTTGCATGTACACATTCATATTTTTCCCCGGATAGTTGGGCCCTGGAATTATCAACGTCAGGAAAATGTTATTTCTTTGCATAATCTGTCCGGGGAGGGAGATTGAGTGGAAAGACAAATACGGGCCAACAACTGTATTGGGCTGCCGTCATACCAAACACACTGAACCCATCCGTGCTGATGCCGACTCGAGGATGCCTCGGATCTGCTGCTTTGTCACCATGTAATTCATCAAACTTTTTCCACGCCACACCATCCGATGTGTGTACTGTCATCTGTCTGGCCGTCTCTTCGACCATGAAAAGACGTTGAAGTCTTGGTACGATTGGCATATACCGAAGAACACTAACGGGGATTTTGGTCTGTGTCTTCTCACCCATACCGTTGTCTACCACAACATACCTGGAAGACTTGCAAATGGGACAACAGTTCAAGTCCGCATAGTCAAGCCTAAACAAGACACATCCTTTCTCACAGGCATGTATCTTATCATAGGGCATCTTCAGTGCACGGAGGATTTTGTCCGACTGGTACAGGTTTGCAGGCATTACATGGCCTTTGGGTAGAAAGCGTCGAAATACTGTCATCATTGCATCGTAGCATTCTCTGCCCAAGTTGAACTGAGCCTTCAGAGCCATTACTTGTGAGATGGCATCCAACTGACAAAGCTCAGTGTGCTCATGGAGCGGACGTTTTGAAGACTCCAACATTTCATTGAAGGCCTTTGCAGATTCCTCCATCTCCTCGTTCGAATCCCGAGCATCATCAAAGTCTTGCACCATGTTTTCCATACCGGTACCATGCTCGTCGGTGCGACGACGATCCACCTCAGCTCGGTCACGTTGGGCAGACTCACCATGAAATGTCCACACCGTATAATCGGGCGTAAAACCACTCTTCTGCAGGTGTTTGCCCATTTCAGCCTCTGTCCTCTTTTCCCAATTGCCGCACCGTAAACAGGGGCACCAGGTTTTCCTCTGGCCATTTGCAAATGCGGCTCGCACAAACCCCTTGGTTTTTGTGAACCATTCAGTGCTCCATTTGTTCTGACCAGTGTGACCGGTGTACATCCACGCACGATCACTCATCTTGACTTTCAGAGCTACTAGACACACAACAAATATATATATATAATTCACCATGTATGTATTCATCAGTTGATCTACTTTGTCAATTTTATTACGTCCATGCAACCTACACTCTAATAGGTAATGATAGGTCCTAATCCCACCCGAGTATGTTTAGATTGGGTTCATTTTCCCATGCTATGCCCCGGATCCTACGCAAAACTTCGGCAGCACCTCCCCGTTGTTCTCCTGATACACGTCTCTGCAATAAACAGAGAGGATGTGTACCCGGAGAACAACAGGGGAGGCACTGACAAATTTATGCGTCGGATCCGGAGCAAAGCATATGGGAAAACGAACCCAATCTAAACATACTCGGGCTGTCCATGGATAGCGTTGGACAATTCGAAAGAATCAAGGTTATAAATATGCAAATGCATGCATATTTATAACTATGACGCTTTCGAACGGGAGACACATATTGGTTACGCATACTGATGATTCAAGACACATATATATCTAGCTATCAAGTTTCATCGGAATAGATCAAATAATTAATGGGGGAGGAGGACATGTCATTTGTACTCACCCACGAACGAAGGGGCAGAGCTCGTCAAACGCACGGCGAGGTCGTCGAACACCAAACCTCGCAGCGATGAAACAACTGCACATTTAAAACTACCCGATCAACACAATTATATATGATGTTTTTCATAACAAAATCGAAAGATATATGACCTAACTAATAATTCACAAATATATGACCCCGTCGGCTTCTGGAAGGCCAAAGAACACCTTTTCGGGGTCGGGGTCTCAGGGTCGGGGTGTCGGGTCGGGTTGCCGGGTCGGGGTCGGGGTGCCGTGTCGGTGTCGGGGTCGGGGTGTCGGGTCAGGCTCGGGGCCGGGGTGTCGGGGTCGGGGTCGGGGTCGGGGTCTCGGGGTCGGGGTGTCGGGGTGTCGGGGGTGTCGTGTCGTGGGTCGGGGTGTCGTGTCGGTCTCGGGGTGCCGTGTCGGGGTCGGGGTGCTGTTTCGGGGTCGGGGCTTCGGGGTGTCTCCTCCTCCTCCTCCTCCTCCTCCTCTTCTTCTTCTTCTTCTTCTTCTTCTTCTTCTTCTTCTTCTTCTTTCTCCTCCTCCTCCTCCTCCTCCTCCTCCTCTTCTTCTTCTTCTTCTTCTTCTTCTTCTTCTTCTTCTTCTTCTTCTTCTTCTTCTTCTTCTTCTTCTTCTTCTTCTTCTTCTTCTTCTTCTTCTTCTTCTTCTTCTGCTTCTTCTTCTTCTCCTCCTTCTCCTTCTCCTTCTCCTTCTCCTTCTCCTTCTCCTTCTCCTCCTCCTCCTCCTCCTCCTCCTCCTCCTCTTCTTCTTCTTCTTCTTCTTCTTCTTCCCCCTTCTACTTAACCTAAACCTAAACTAACCTAAACTAAAAACCTAAACTAATTTAAACTAAACTATTTAAACTAATTAAACCTAAACTTAAACAGAAAAAAAACAAAAAGATAGAAAAAAGGGAGGAGGGGGCTCACTGTGGGGGGCGGCGATGGGTCGGGGAGGGGCCGGCGACGGAGGGCCGGGGCGGGCGGTGGAGGAGGCGGGGCGGCGGGGGCCGGGGCGGGGCGATGGAGGAGGCGGGGCGGCGGGTGCCCGGCCGGCGGGGGCCGGGCGGCGGGGGGATGGGGGCGGGGGGCCGGGGCGGGCAGTGGAGGAGGCGGCGGGGGGCGCGGGGCGGCGGGGGGCCGTGGCGGCGGTGGGGCGCGGGGCGGCGGTGGGGCGCGGGGCGGCGGGGGCCAGGGCGGGGGGGCGACGGGGCGGTGGGGCGGCGGGGCGACGGGGCGGCGGGGGCGACGGGGCGGCGGCGCGCGGCGGCGTGGGAGGAGAGAAACGGGGAGGGAGAGGGAAGAAGTGAGTAACGGGCGGGGGGTACGGGCCGTTAGGTAGTAGGCTCTTTGCCGTCCGCCCCGCTTTGTCGTCCGCTTTTTTGCCTCTTTGCCGTCTGCTAGCGGACGGCAAAGAGGTGGCCCGTTAAGTTTTTCAAAAACGGGCGGGGGTGGGGGCCACCTCACTCTTTGCCGACCGCTGGCCGACGGCAAAGAGCTGGCAGACGGCAAAGAGCTTCTTTGCCGTCTGCCCTTTCTTTGCCGTCTGCTTTTGGTTAGCTGATGGCAAAGAGCTTCTTTGCCGTCAGCTAGCAGACGGCAAAGAGCTGGCAGATGGCAAATTAGCTGATTCCAGTAGTGTTGTACGTAGGTAAGAAACGTTCTTGCTAGAAACCTATACAAGCCACGTAAAAAATGCAACAACAATTAGAGGACGTCTAACTTGTTTTTGCAGCATGTGCTATGTGATGTGATATGGCCAGAAGATGTGATGAATGATATATGTGATGTATGAGATTGATCATATTCTTGTAATAGGAATCACGACTTGCATGTCGATGAGTATGACAACCGGCAGGAGCCATAGGACTTGTCTTTATTTTTTGTATGACCTGCGTGTCATTGAATAACGCCATGTAAATTACTTTACTTTATTGCTAAGCGCGTTAGCCATAGAAGTAGAAGTAATCGTTGGCATGACAACTCCATGAAGACACAATGATGGAGATCATGGTGTCATGCCGGTGACGAAGATGATCATGATGCCCCGAAGATGGAGATCAAAGGAGCAAAATGATATTGGCCATATCATGTCACTATTTGATTGCATGTGATGTTTATCATGTTTTGCATCTTATTTGCTCAGAACGACGGTAGTAAGTAAGATGATCCCTTATAATAATTTCAAGAAAGTGTTCCCCCTAACTGTGCACCGTTGCGAAGGTTCTTTGTTTCGATGCGCCACGTGATGATCGGGTGTGATAGATTCTAACATTCGCATACAACGGGTGTTGACGAGCCTAGCATGTATAGACATGGCCTCAAAACACACGCAATACACTTAGGTTGACTTGACGAGCCTAGCATGTACAGACATGGCCTCGGAACACGGAGGACCGAAAGGTCGAGCATGAGTCGTATAGAAGATACGATCAACATGGAGATGTTCACCGATCTTGACTAGTCCGTCTCACGTGATGATCGGACACGACCTAGTTAACTCGGATCATGTTTCACTTAGATGACTAGAGGGATGTCTATCTGAGTGGGAGTTCATTGAATAATTTGGTTATATGAACTTAATTATCATGAACTTAGTCTAAAATCTTTACAATATGTCTTGTAGATCAAATGGCCCACGTTGTCCTCAACTTCAACGCGTTCCTAGAGAAAACCAAGCTGAAAGATGATGGTAGCAACTATACGGACTGGGTCCGGAACCTGAGGATCATCCTCATAGCTGCCAAGAAAGATTATGTCCTAGAAGCACCGCTAGGTGAAGCACCAATCCCAGAGAACCAAGACGTTATGAACGCTTGGCAATCACGTGCTGATGATTACTCCCTCGTTCAGTGCGGCATGCTTTACAGCTTAGAACCGGGTCTCCAAAAGCGTTTTGAGAAACATGGAGCATATGAGATGTTCGAAGAGCTGAAAATGGTTTTCCAAGCTCATGCCCGGGTCGAGAGATATGAAGTCTCAGACAAGTTCTTCAGCTGTAAAATGGAGGAAAATAGTTCTGTTAGTGAGCACATACTCAGAATGTCTGGGTTACACAACCGCTTGTCTCAGCTGGGGGTTAATCTCCCGGATGACGCGGTCATTGACAGAATCCTTCAGTCGCTTCCACCAAGCTACAAGAGCTTTGTGATGAACTTCAATATGCAGGGGATGGAGAAGACCATTCCTGAGGTATATTCGATGTTGAAATCAGCGGAGGTGGAGATCAGAAAGGAACATCAAGTGTTGATGGTGAATAAAACCACTAAGTTCAAGAAAGGCAAGGGCAAGAAGAACTTCAAGAAGGACGGCAAGGGAGTTGCCGCGCCCGGTAAACCAGTTGCCGGGAAGAAGTCAAGAAATGGACCCAAGCCTGAGACTGAGTGCTTTTATTGCAAGGGAAGTGGTCACTGGAAGCGGAACTGCCCCAAATACTTAGCGGACAAGAAGGCCGGCAACACCAAAGGTATATGTGATATACATGTAATTGATGTGTACCTTACCAGTACTCGTAGTAGCTCCTGGGTATTTGATACTGGTGCGGTTGCTCATATTTGTAACTCAAAACAGGAACTGCGGAATAAGCGGAGACTGGCAAAGGACGAGGTGACGATGCGCGTCGGGAATGGTTCCAAGGTCGATGTGATCGCCGTCGGCACGCTGCCTCTACATTTACCTACAGGATTAGTTTTAAACCTCAACAATTGTTATTTAGTGCCAGCTTTGAGCATGAACATTGTATCTGGATCTCGTTTAATATGAGATGGCTACTCATTTAAATCCGAGAATAATGGTTGTTCTATTTATTTGAGAGATATGTTTTATGGTCATGCTCCGCTGGTCAATGGTTTATTCTTGATGAATCTCGAACGTGATGTTACACATATTCATAGTGTGAATACCAAAAAGATGTAAAGTTGCGAACGATAGTCCCACATACTTGTGGCACTGCTGCCTTGGTCACATTGGTGTCAAGCGCATGAAGAAGCTCCATGCAGATGGACTTTTGGAGTCTCTTGATTACAAATCATTTGACACGTGCGAACCATGCCTCATGGGTAAGATGACCAAGACTCCGTTCTCCGGAACAATGGAGCGAGCAACCAACTTATTGGAAATCATACATACCGATGTGTGCGGTCCAATGAGTGTTGAGGCTCGCGGAGGATATCGTTATCTTCTCACTCTCACTGATGACTTAAGTAGATATGGGTATGTCTACCTAATGAAACACAAGTCTGAAACCTTTGAAAAGTTCAAGGAATTTCAGAGTGAGGTTGAGAATCAACGTGACAGGAAAATAAAATTCTTACGATCAGATCATGGTGGAGAATAGTCACGAATTTGGTACACACTTAAGGAAATGTGGAATCGTTTCACAACTCACGCCGCCTGGAACACCCCAGCGTAATGGTGTGTCCGAATGTCGTAATCGCACTCTATTGGATATGGTGCGATCTATGATGTCTCTTACCGATCTACCGCTCTCATTTTGGGGCTATGCTTTAGAGACTGCCGCATTCACTTTAAATAGGGCTCCGTCGAAATCCGTTGAGACGACACCGTATGAATTATGGTTTGGGAAGAAACCTAAGCTGTCGTTTCTAAAAGTTTGGGGATGCGATGCTTATGTCAAGAAACTTCAACCTGAAAAGCTCGAACCCAAGTCGGAAAAATGCGTCTTCATAGGATACCCTAAGGAAACCATTGGGTATACCTTCTACCTCAGATCCGAAGGCAAGATCTTTGTTGCCAAGAATGGGTCCTTTCTGGAGAAAGAGTTTCTCTCGAAAGAATTCAGTGGGAGGAAAGTGGAACTTGATGAGGTGATAGTCACCCCTTCCGAACCGGAAAGTAGCGCAGCACGGGAAGATGTTCCTGTGGTGCCTACACCGACTGGGGAGGAAGTTAATGATGATGATCATGAAGCTTCAGATCAAGTTACTGCTGAACTTCGTAGGTCCACAAGGACACGTTCCACACCAGAGTGGTACGGCAACCCTGTCCTGGAAATCATGTTGTTAGACAACGGTGAACCTTCGAACTATGAAGAAGCGATGGCGGGCCCAGATTCCGACAAATGGCTAGAAGCCATGAGATCCGAGATAGGATCCATGTATGAAAATGAAGTATGGACTTTTAACTGACTTGCCCGATGATCGGCGAGCCATAGAAAATAAATGGATCTTTAAGAAGAAGACAGACGCGGATGGTAATGTGACCATCTATAAGGCTCGACTTGTCGCTAAGGATTATCGAAAAGTTCAAGGGGTTGACTATGATGAGACTTTCTCACCCGCAGCGAAGCTGAAGTCCGTCCGAATCATGTTAGCAATTGCCGCATTCTACGATTATGAGATATGGCAAATGGACGTCAAAACGGCATTCCTTAACGGCTTCCTTAAGGAAGAATTGTATATGATGCAGCCGGAAGGTTTTGTCGATCCTAAGAATGCTAACAAGGTATGCAAGCTCCAGCGATCCATCTATGGACTGGTGCAAGCATCTCGGAGTTGGAACATTCGCTTTGATGAGATGATCAAAGCGTTTGGGTTTACACAGACTTATGGAGAAGCCTGTGTTTACAAGAAAGTGAGTGGGAGCTCTGTAGCATTTCTCATATTATATGTGGATGACATACTATTGATGGGAAATGATATAGAATTCTTGGAAAGTATAAAGGCCTATTTGAATAAGTGTTTTTCAATGAAGGACCTTGGAGAAGCTGCCTATATATTAGGCATCAAGATTTATAGAGATAGATCAAGATGCCTCATTGGTCTTTCACAGAGTACATACCTTGACAAGATATTGAAGAAGTTCAATATGGATCTGTCCAAGAAGGGGTTCTTGCCTGTATTGCAAGGTGTGCAATTGAGCACGGCTCAATGCCCGACCACGGCAGAAGATAGAGAAAAGATGAGTGTCATCCCCTATACCTCGGCCATAGGGTCTATTATGTATGCCATGCTGTGTACCAGACCTGATGTAAACCTTGCCGTAAGTTTGGTAGGAAGGTACCAAAGTAATCCCGACATGGAACACTGGACAGCAGTCAAGAATATCCTGAAGTACCTAAAGAGGACTAAGGATATGTTTCTCGTTTATGGAGGTGACGAAGAGCTCGTCGTAAAGGGTTACGTCGATGCTAGCTTCGACACAGATCTGGATGACTCGAAGTCACAAACCGGATACGTGTATATTTTGAATGGAGGAGCAGTAAGCTGGTGCAGTTGCAAGCAAAGCATCGTGGCGGGATCTACATGTGAAGCGGAGTACATGGCAGCCTCAGAGGCAGCGCAAGAAGCAGTCTGGATGAAGGAGTTCATTACCGACCTAGTGGTGATTCCCAATGCGTCGGGCCCGATGACTCTCTTCTGTGACAACACTAGAGCCATTGCCCTTGCCAAGGAGCCCAGGTTTCACAGGAAGACCAGGCATATCAAGCGTCGCTTCAACTCCATTCATCAAAGTGTTCAAAATGGAGACATAGATATTTGTAAAGTACATACGGACCTGAATGTAGCAGATCCGTTGACTAAACCTCTCCCTAGAGCAAAACATGATCAACACCAGGACGCTATGGGTGTTCGATTCATCACAATGTAACTAGATTATTGACTCTAGTGCAAGTGGGAGACTGTTGGAAATATGCCCTAGAGGCAATAATAAATGGTTATTATTATATTTCTTTGTTCATGATAATTGTCTATTGTTCATGCTATAATTGTGTTATCCGGAAATCATAATACATGTGTGAATACATAGACCACAACGTGTCCCTGGTAAGCCTCTAGTTGACTAGCTCGTTGATCAACAGATAGTCGTGGTTTCCTGACTATGGACATTGGATGTCATTGATAACGGGATCACATCATTAGGAGAATGATGTGATGGACAAGACCCAATCCTAAGCATAGCATAAAAGATCGTGTAGTTCGTTTGCTAGAGCTTTTCCAATGTCAAGTATCTTTTCCTTAGACCATGAGATCGTGTAACTCCCGGATGCCGTAGGAGTGCTTTGGGTGTGCCAAACGTCACAACGTAACTGGGTGACTATAAAGGTACACTACAGGTATCTCTGAAAGTGTCTGTTGGGTTGACACGGATCGAGACTGGGATTTGTCACTCCGTATGACGGAGAGGTATCTCTGGGCCCACTCGGTAATGCATCATCAAAATGAGCTCAATGTGACTAAGGAGTTAGCCACAGGATCATGCATTACGGTACGAGTAAAGTGACTTGCCGGTAACGAGATTGAACAAGGTATTGGGATACCGACGATCTAATCTCGGGCAAGTAACGTACCGATTGACAAAGGGAATTGTATACGGGATTGATTGAATCCTCGACATCGTGGTTCATCCGATGAGATCATCGTGGAACATGTGGGAGCCAACATGGGTATCCAGATGCCGCTGTTGGTTATTGACCGGAGAGGCGTCACGGTCATGTCTGCATGTCTCCCGAACCCGTAGGGTCTACACACTTAAGGTTCGGTGACGCTAGGGTTGTAGAGATATTAGTATGCGGAAACCCGAAAGTTATTCGGAGTCCCGGATGAGATCCCGGACGTCACGAGGAGTTCCGGAATGGTCCGGAGGTGAAGAATTATATATGGGAAGTCCAGTTTCGCCCACCGGGAAAGTTTCGGGGGTTATCGGTATTGTACCGGGACCACCGGAAGGGTCCCGGGGGTCCACCGGGTGGGGCCACCTATCCCGGAGGGCCCCATGGGCTGAAGTGGGAAGGGAACCAGCCCTTAGTGGGCTGGGGCGCCCCCCCTTGGGCCTCCCCCTGCGCCTAGGGTTGGAAACCCTGGGGTGGGGGACGCCCCACTTGGCTTGGGGGGAAGCCACCCCCCTTCCCCCTTGGCCGCCGCCCCCCTTGTAGATCTGATCTCCCAGGGACGGCGCCCCCCAGGGGTCCCTATATATAGTGGGGGGAGGGAGGGAAGCAACACCACAGCCCTGGGCGCCTCCCTCTCCCCCTGCAACACCTCTCCCTCTCGCAGAAGCTTGGCGAAGCCCTGCCGGGATCCCGCTACTTCCACCACCACGCCGTCGTGCTGCTGGATCTCCATCAACCTCTCCTTCCCCCTTGCTGGATCAAGAAGGAGGAGACGTCGCTGCTCCGTACGTGTGTTGAACGCGGAGGTGCCGTCCGTTCGGCACTCGGTCATCGGTGATTTGGATCACGGCGAGTACGACTCCATCAACCCCGTTCATTGGAACGCTTCCGCTCGCAATCTACAAGGGTATGTAGATGCACTCCTTTCCCCTCGTTGCTAGTATACTCCATAGATGGATCTTGGTGATGCGTAGGAAATTTTAAAATTCCACTATGATCCCCAACATAGCCATCCTAAAGACTGGAATCAAACTTGGTTCTATTGTCGAGATACATCTCCAGCTGATGAAAATCCTCTGCCGGGTTATCGTGCTCACCGGCTTAGCAGTACACATCCACTCCCCCAAAGACTCAGCGCAAAGGAACGAGCCAAATATGCACCACAGCTCTCAAAGCTCAGAGCCTTTGTGGCTAACGGTTTAACAGACGTTGATTTCGTCCGTTGCTGGGTGTCCTGGAGTATTTTACCCTTAAGTCGTCGCCCCGGTTTAATGTGTGAATATACAGGGGACTTGAAAGATCCTCAACGCCACATTGACATTCAGCTGACTGACGCTGAAGTTACTGAAGCTGTCAAGAAAATGCTGGATATACCGGTGGCCGAGTGCAGCAGAACAGGACTTGCTTACAAATAAACCGCCAGCTGTAAGAACTGCTCAACTCCTGCTTACTCCATATTCTTAATACTCCCTTATGATTTTTCAACTTTTAACAGGGTGATGATCCATTCTGGAAAAAGTAGCCGCAGGATAAGCCAGCCAAAACAGCTCGCCCCAAGACCAAGGTCCACAAGAAGCCTGCCAAGAAGAAAACCGCCGAATCCACCGAGTTGAACATCAATGATGACATTAATAACCCGAAATCAGATGTAGAACTTGATTCTCTTGGCTCCTTTTTCATACACCTCATTGACAATGATCATTATCAGGATGACGCTGAGGCTAGCCATGCTGGTGACATAGAGGTAATTATTCTTTCCTCTGGCTTAGATCCTCTACCAACACAGAAAACCCGTCAAGCAAACCAGAAAGTAAGATTTTCACACCCTCTAGCTTACTTGGATCCAAACTTTCTTTTGAAGAAACAGCAACACGAAGCTCGCCGCACAACCCGGCATATTGGCCGGGTGGTTACTTCCTCCGGTTTACCGAACACACCGGTTCGTAAACGACGCCTAGAGGTCTCTTATACGTCTAGCAGACATTATCCTAAGGCAGGTTATTTCCGATATCCTCTTAATCCATCTGATTCAAATTATCAGGGAACTTCCCATTCTTCCTCTGGCGAATCAATTGGGACACAAATTCCAACCCTCAAAATAGTTCCTGGGTGAGCATATTAATTGACCCTTCATATCTTATACTTGATCTTTATACTGACCTGGTGTATACTTGTTATTTTCAGGGCCAGAGCTAGTAAAAAGGCTAAAGTGAATAATCCGGCTGATGACCACATTCCAGCTGAACCGGAACAGACCCCTGAACTGTCTAATCCAAATGCTGAAAATATTCCGGATGACCCGCCACCGCAAGATCATGAAACTGAAGTTGAACATATGGAAGTTGATCCGATGATTCAGGCTGATAAACCATCGAGCCCAACTAAAGTTGCAGACGATAAAACTAACGATGTTGTGGTTACTGGCTTTGGTTACACATCCCCTGGCAACCCTATTGCTCTGTCAAAACACAGTGCCAAAGAAGAAATCTCTGCTGTTGACAAGGGCAAGTGGAAAGCGGACTTGGAAAGCTATTCCCACCTCAGCGCCCAAGACATCCATTCCGGGTTTTTAAACCGTTTGTACACCAGCCGCGACTATGAAGCTGGTTTAGTGAACATGATGAAGGAGCGGTATGAGGTAACTGCTGTTAACTCTGCATAAATATTCTTCCCTTAGCCGCCAAATTTATTGGACATGATAAAATTTTCTGTAAATTTCGAGAAGCCGTATAGATCAACTCCCGTAGCCCCCAAGGGCCGGTTTATACTGTCAATATGAATCGGGACTTGTAAAATAACAATACTTCAATTTTGCCTGTATAGCCCCCAAGGGCCGGTTTATCTTTTCAAGTTGAACCGGGACTTTAGAATAATAATTCTTCAATTTCACCTGTGTAGCCCACAAGGACTAGTTTATCTTTTCAAGATGAACCGGGACTTTTATGTTGTAAGGCTCAAAATTCTTGTTGAACACATTTGTAAACTGATTGACCACCAAGCTGATTGATGGAAGAAAAAAAATCCTATAGTTTTAACTTGAGCAAATATGCATTAGCCCCCAAGTGCCAAGAATAATACTTTTATTGAGCTTGGGACATGTAAATTTATTTTTTTGATAAGAAGCAATAGACATTAGCCCCCAAGTGCCAAGTGTATGACTTTTTATGTGCTTGGGACTTCAAATATGTACTGCCAACTCATAAATTGCATGTCTCTTGCAGGCCGAGCTTAGCAAAAAAGAATCCGAAATCACTGACCTTCAAGAAAATATCAAATCTCAACAAGCAGAAACTTCCAAGGCCAAAGAGGAGCTGACCAGTGCTTTAGCAGCCATGGAAAAACTGAAGGAGAGCTTCAAGAGCGAGCGGGCAGGCTGGGACACAAAGAAGGCAACTCTGCTGAAGAGGGCTGAGGACGCTGGAGCGGCCCTTAATTAGGTAGCAAAGGAACTGACTGGCTTGATACGGCAAATAAATGCCATGACTTTCTGTTTTTTTTGGTAAAGAGCCTCTTCATAAGCTTTAAACATGTAGTATCTATGAAACTGCTGGTTTACACATGTGTTTTTTTATGATGTAGGAACTTGCGTTGCTCATCTTGGCTTGGATATGCGTCAAAGACTGAAAGCTTCCTATACACTTATAGAGCAGTTATATACTGGAGTACAACGGGTTATCTGCACAGCTTCCCACAACAAACCGCCCCCAACCTTGATCAAGGAGACCTTGGAAAGGCTGGCGATGATGCCTGCCCGGTTTGAAGAATTGAAGAAATCAGCTGCCAGGGCGGGTGCTCTAACTGCATTAACTCGGGCCAAAGCATGGATATCGGTTCTTGATCCGGCTGACATGGGAAATGGCTACCCAAGCATAAAGGAGGACGGGTCAGACTTTGATAATGATGACCTTAGAGCCTTAACGAGGGAAATGTCCCCATTAGCCAGCAAATTGGCCGAAGAAACTGATCTTTCACATTATCAGTCGATTTATGATGCCAACACAAGAGAGTTAACGCGCCGACTTATGATGCTCCAAATCTTATTCCTCCAATCCATAAGCATACCTATGCCCCTGATGTCGACCCCTCCACACTTATAAGTGATGAAGCTGTATTCAAAGCCTTAACTGGGATCGATTGGAGAACCATTGACTTCCAGCCACTGGGTAGAGAGGAGGAAGATGAACCGGCGCAGGATGATCCGCAACCGTCAAGTCAACCCGACCAAGATTCATAAACCGGTATACGGTTTAGCGTCTGCGTTTTGCAAAAACTTGTTGAGAACAATTATTCTTTTGGGCATCAAACGCCTTGTAATAGGCTTAGTTTAAACTCTTGATCTGCTATGCCATCGTGCATATTTACTTTGCATGACACTGCTAATCCGCCATGTTAAGATATTCTACGTCTGCTGATGATCTTTAGCAAGTTGGAATCTGTTCCTGCATATAACAGATAAAAAGTGTCCTGGTGGTTTACCGCTAGACGGGTTATCATGCCCAATATAAAACTATGGGAAATTAACATTGTTTATAACCAAGGCTGGACTTAAGAATAACCATATATAATTGAGCATATAGCATACCTGTGATATTTGATCACACTGTTGGTATACCAAGCCAGTATAAGGGCGATAACCCAAAATTATAGCACTGGTAATTATATTTCTGGCTTATGAAATAAACCAGGCCGGGTTTATAAACACCGGATATTTTGTTACCTCATATTCGCGACTTATATTCAAAAACCAGGCCGGATTAATAAACACCAGATTTTAATTTATCATGTACTGACGACTTATAATCGAAAGCCAAGCCGAGTTAATAAACACCGGCGAATTATGAGAATAAAAACTCTATAAGCTTCATCAAATAAACCTCAAAAGACCTGTCAAATAAAAACAAACAAACAACGAGGCTTTTCATGGGCTGCCAGGCCTAAAAATCGAGGCTTTTCATGGGCTGCCAGGCCTTAAAATTGAGGCTTTTCACGGGCTGCCAGGCCACTCAGTTAAACAGTTTTACAAACCTTATAAGATTGACCTCACGTAACCAATCGTCGTTTTAACTTTGACAAGTTCAGGGTCTGCATAAGATTAACTTGTCAAACGTTCGGCGGGTCATTCCAGGAATACCTGGGTGGAGTGGCTTACTTAAAAAGGCAGGATAACCCGGGGTTTTAGGTGAATACACATGGCTTCCAAGCCTGGCTTTTAAGCCTATCACAAGGGTTATAGCAACTCTGGTTCTTTAGAACAAAAGAGCCCCCAAGCAATATTTCTGAGCTATGCTTAATGGGCACCTATGTTTGAGTTGTACTTTTGCAACAAACTCTCTGTGGTCCCTTTAATCTGGGTAGTAAGCCCCCAAGTTTTTTTTGTGTGTGGCTGATAAGCCGGATCAAAGGGTAATCATAACTTTGCTCTATAAAGCAGAAGCCCCCAAGTGACCAAAAACTCATTTAAGAAAAAACGACAGAGGCCCTGCTTTAGCAGGGATGTCGGTTTATTATATTGATCATAATATATACATTGTCAAAAATATGTACATCAGAAGAGCCTGTGGCTCAGGTGTAATAAAGCCGAAGATGAGCAATATTCCACGTCCGGTGGGTCTCCTCCTCCGACTTACGTGAGTCTTTGTGCTCTCGAGCATCGATAAGGTAGTATGACCCGTTGTTCAGATTCTTGCTGACCACAAAGGGTCCTTCCCAAGGTGGGGATAACTTGTGCATATCAGTCTGATCCTGGATAAGCTGGAGGACCAGATCGCCTTCTTGAAAAGTTCTGGTTTTAACCCGGCAGCTGTGGTAACAACGCAGATTTTGCTGGTAATCGCTGAACGAGCCGCCGCTATGTCCCGCTTCTCATCTAACAGGTCTAGTGCTTCTTGACGTGCTTTTTCATTGTCAGCTTCAACATAAGCCGCCACGCGAGGTGAGTCGTGCCGGATGTCACTAGGGAGAATTGCCTCTGCTCCGTAAACCATAAAGAAAGGCATGTAACCCGTAGACCTATTGGGGGTGGTATTAATGCTCCATAACAGAGAAGGTAACTCCTCCACCCAACAACCCGGCGTCCTCTGTAAAGGAACCATAAGCCGGGGCTTGATGCCTCTCAGGATCTCTTGATTGGCTCTCTCAGCTTGACCATTAGATTGGGGGTGACCCACTGACGACACATCAAGCCGGATATGTTCACGTTGACAAAATTCTTTCATAGCACCTTTGGAGAGATTAGTGCCATTGTTTGTTATAATGATGTGTGGAAAGCCAAAACGGAATATCACTTTCTTCATGAATTGAACCACCATTGCTGCATCACACTCACTGACCGGCTCTGCCTCTACCCACTTTGTGAACTTATCAATCGCCACCAAAAGGTGGGTGTTATTATCCTTGGACCTCTTAAAAGGCCCAACCATATCAAGCACCCAAGTGATTGGGATCATCCTCAGCTCCTGAGCCGGAACATGAGCTCAACGTGAAAACTTCTGACAACCGTCACATTTTCTGACCAAGTCTTCAGCATCAGCATGAGCCGTCAGCCAATAGAAACCATGACGAAAAGCCTTGGCTACTAGAGATTTTGAACCAGCATGATGACCATAATCTCCTTCCTGGATCTCACGCAGAATCTCGCAGCCTTCTTCAGGAGAAACAAAACGCTCAAACGTCCCTGTGACACTGCAATGATGGAGCTCCCCATTGAGAGTAGTCATTGATTTGGACCGCTGGGTTATCTGCCTGGCCAAAGTTTCATCCTCAGGTAACTCGCCCCGGGTCATATATGCCAAATATAGAACTGTCCAATCAGGGATAGCATGAAGAGCCGCCACCAACTGAGCTTCCGGGTCAGGAATAGCCAAATCCTCCTCTGCAGGTAACTTGACCGATGGGTTATGCAAAACGTCAAGAAAGACATTAGGCGGCACCGGTTTACGTTGAGAACCCAACCGGCTTAAGGCATCAGCCGCTTCATTCTTTCGCCGATCAACATGCTCAACTTGATAACCCTTAAAGTGACCAGCAATAACGTCCACCTCTCGTCGATAAGCCGCCATAAGTGGATCCTTGAAATCCCAAGTACCAGAGACTTGTTGAGCCACCAAATATGAGTCGCCAAAGCACCTTACCCGGCTTAAGTTCATCTCCTTAGCCATCTGAAGGCCATGGAGTAAAGCCTCATATTCAGCTGCATTGTTAGTGCAAGGGAACATCACACGGAGAACATAACAAAATTTATCACCTCGTGGGGAAGCTAGCAAAACTCCAGCCCCCGAGCCCTCCAATTGCCTGGACCCATCAAAGTAAATAGTCCAATACGTATTATCTGGCTTTTCCTCGGGCATCTGTAGCTCTGTCCAGTCATTGATGAAGTCCACCAGCGCTTGAGACTTGATGGGCGTGCGAGGCATATACTTCAAACCATGAGGTCCAAGTTCAATGGCCCACTTGGCTATCCGACCTGTGGCTTCTCTATTCTGAATAATATCCCCCAAAGGAGCAGAACTGACCACCGTGATGGGATGACCCAAAAAATATTGCTTAAGCTTCCGACTGGCCATGAACACCCCATATACAAGCTTCTGCCAGCGCGGATACCTCTGCTTGGACTCAATAAGGACCTCGCTGATGTAATAAACCGGCCGTTGAACCGGATATTCTTTGCCTGCCTCCTTCCGTTCCACCACAATAGCCACACTGACAGCCCGGGCATTGGCAGCCACATATAACAACAATGGCTCATTATCAACAGGAGCAGCAAGAACGGGTGGCTCGGCTAACTGCTTCTTCAAATCCTCGAACGCTTCATTAGCGGCATCACTCCAGACAAAATTATCTGTCTTTTTCATCATCTGATACAGAGGGATAGCCTTCTCTCCTAAATGGCTTATGAACCGGCTTAGCGCCGCAATACGACCCGCCAGACGTTGAACATCGTTGATACATGCCAGTTTAGCCAAAGAAGTAATGGCTTTGATCTTCTCCGGATTAGCTTCAATGCCCCTGTTAGACACCAGAAAGCCCAAGAGCTTGCATGCCGGTACACCAAAGACACACTTGGCCGGGTTAAGCATCATCTTATAAACCCGGAGATTATCAAAGGTTTCCTTCAAATCGTCTATCAACATCTCCTTCTTCCAGGACTTCACCACAATATCAGCCACATAAGCATGAACATTGCGCCCAATCTGATTATGAAGGAAATTCTGCACACATCGCTGATAAGTCGCCTGATACATAGCAGAAATCCCCAAAGGGAGTTATGAAAGGTGTCTTCTCCTGGTCCTTAACTGCCATCTTGATCTGATGATAACCAGAATAAGCATCCAAAAAAATCAAACGCTCACAACCCGCCGTAGGATCAATAATCTGATCGATATGAGGGAGAGCAAAAGGATCAGCTAGACAAGCCTTGTTTAAATCCGTGTATTCCACACACATTCGCCAAGTGCCATTCTTCTTAAGTACCAGCACCGGGTTAGCCAACCACTCAGGATGAAAAACTTCAACGATAAACCCAGCCACCAAGAGCCGGGCTACTTCCTCACCAATGGCCTTACGCCTTTCTTCATTGAAGCGACGAAGAAACTGCTTGACCGGTTTAAACTTAGGATCAATATTGAGAGTGTGCTCAGCGAGTTCCGTCGGTACACCTGGCATGTCAGAAGGTTTCCATGCAAAGATGTCCCGGTTCTCACGGATGAACTCGATGAGCGCGCTTTCCTATTTCGGATCCAGATTAGCACTGATGTTGAACTGCTTGGATGAATCGCCAGGAACGAAATCAACCAGCTTAGTCTCATCAGCCGATTAAACTTCAAGGTCGGATCATGCTCCGTAGTTGGCTTTTTCAAAGAAGTCATATCCGTCGGATCAACATTGTCGTCATAAAACTTTAACTCCTCTGTTGCACAAACCGACTCAGCATAAGCTGCATCACCCTCTTCACACTCCAAAGCTATCTTCCGGCTCCCATGTACTGTAATGGTCCCCTTGTGACTCGGCATCTTGAGCTGTAGATAAACATAACAGTGTCTGGCCATGAACTTCGCATAAGCCGGCCGTCCAAACAGAGCATGATAAGGGCTCTTGATTTTCACTACATCAAAGGTTAAGGTCACTAATCTAGAGTCATGATCATCTCGAAAAGCAACTTCCAGAGCTATCTTACCAACTGGGTATGCTGACTTACCAGGCACCACGCCATGGAAAACAGTGTTCGACGATTTAAGATTTTTATCTGTCAACCCCATGCGACGGAAAGTCTCATAATAGAGAATATTGATGCTGCTCCCTCCGTCCCTGAGCACCTTGGTGAACTTATACCCTCCAACCCGAGGTGCCACCACCAATGCCAGGTGACCTGGATTATCAACCCGGGGCGGGTGATCTTCCTGACTCCATACGATGGGTTGTTCAGACCAGCGTAAATAGCGGGGAACTGCCAGTTCAACGGAGTTCACTGCCCTCTTATGAAGCTTCTGGTCACGCTTGCATAAGCTAGTGGTGAAGACATGATACTGTCCACTATTCAACTGCTTCGGGTTGCTCTGATAACTCGACTGTTGCTGCTGTTGACTCCCCTGATTATTCTGCTGATTGTAACCACTATGGTTGCCATGACTGCCTTGATTTCCTTGGAACCCGGAGTTAGAGCCGCCGTAACCCGGTCCATGAGAGCTGGACCCTGAACCGCCACCTGGCCCATGACTGTCTTGAAAATTTTTCGAATTTTTGAACTCCTTCATGATGAAGCAATCCTTCCAGAGGTGGCCGGATGGTCTTTCTCGCGTACAATGCCTTGGGCAGGGCTGATTCAACAGCTGCTCAAGATTAATGCCTGATCCTCCAGTCTGTGGGGCGGTTTACCCTTATGATGCTGGCCATTATTCTGCATGTTGGTCTTAGCCACAAAGTCTAAGCTATTATCAGCCTTGCGCTTACCGTTGCCTCCCTGATTCGCCGGGTTATGCTGCTGTCCTCTGGTGCTGCTGCTCTTCTTTCCCTTTCCCGGATTTTCATCATCAGACTCAGGGTCCTTGGTACCATCAGAGTCAGCATACTTAACCAAAGCCGCCATGAGTGTCCCCATGTCATTGCAGTGACATTTGAGTCGTCCTAACTTCTGCTTTAGGGGTATGAACTGGCAATTGTTCTCCAGCATCAACACTGCTAAGTCGGCATTGATGCGATCTGATGAGTGCAGGATTGTTGAGACCCGGCGCACCCAATGGGTTGTTGACTCACCTTCCTCCTGGACACAGGAGGCTAAATCCACCATTGACATAGGCTGCTTGCATGTATCCTTGAAATTCTGGATAAACTGGGCTTTTAACTCGGCCCAGGACCCAATGGAGTTGGTAGGGAGCCCCTTCAACCAAGTGTGGGCCATTCCTTCCAACATTAGGGGGAAATATTTAGCACATGCCGCATCGCTAACATCTAGTAACTCCATGGTCATCTCATAACTCTCGATTCATGCTTCAGGAGGTAAATCGGCTGTATAGTTAGGCACCTTACGAGGACCCTTAAAATCCTTGGGCAGACGCTCATTACATAGAGCCGGCACTAAGCACGGCACGCCCAAATGCCTGAAGGTTACACTTGGCTCCACCGAAGTTGTCGGACGAACCGGAGAAGGTTGACGGACCGCATACTGCACTGCTAACTCGGCCTCTCGACGTGCTCTACCTTGATCCACTATGTTCTGAGCATCAGCACCACCGCCCGCCGGGTTATGTCCATGTGGCGGGTTACGGTTCTGTGCACTGCTTGACACAGCCAGTTCGTCAATATACCTGATGTAACTCCAGCTTGTGCGAGGGGTGGAATGAATCCTGTCACGGCTGTAAGAATAAGCCCGCTGCTGAACCAAAGCAGTCTGAAGGAGCTCTCTAGCCCTCCGTGTTTCAACCGCCGTAGGAGACTCGCCTTCAACCGGGAGAGCCGCCAATCGTGACGCTGCAGCGATCATGTTATCCAAAGAGTTAGAGTGATGACCCGGTGGCGTCGGCACGTGCTGCGGCGGGTTATTGCTTTGACGAGGTGGGTCCGTCGTACGTGGCTGAACCGGCGTACCCGTCCCAGGTGTTTCGACCCGGTTTACCACTGCCGGGTTACTGGTTCCTGCTCCTGGCGTGTTAAAGAGGTTTCTTGCCTTGTAAACCGGGGGCAAATGACTCTGATGCCTCCTCCTCATGACATCATTTGAAGCGTTCTGATCTAGCATGAGCCGGTAAGACTCCGACTGAATCCGCTGTGCCTGAGCATCCAAAGCAGCCCACTCCTCAGCCATCCTCGCGTTTTCCACGTTTAGCTCCTCCTTGGCCTGTGCTATCTCATCACGCAATTTCACAACCGCCGCATTATGCTGATCCTGGTGCGCCGGGTTAACCACTGTTGTTAACAATGCTATCAGCTTATCCAACAAGTCAGTTAAGACCTGAGCCGGCGGGCGCACAGGGCCTCCTGCCTCGGCAGCCTTCGCCGCTGCTGATCCAGAAATCAGTGCTGCTGCAGTCGACGAGTGCTGTACCGGCTGCGTTCCGGCCATGAAGATCGCAACCCGGTTCGGCGGCTCACAGGGGACCGGAATACTGTCGCCATCGGAACAGCCCCCAAGCCGGCCATCTTGCAGTTGGTACAACGACTCGGTCTCACCGGTGGATGACTCGCCATCTGAATAGACAACCGTCTCACCGTTTGATACCGACTCAGATTCCGCACCGTTAATGAATCCCACGAAGGCACGCTTCATGGCGGGCTGAACTCAGGCGGGTCTCGCACGCTAAGCCGTCTCTATGATGTCGGTGCAGATGTCCGGCTCAGAGCCCGGTTCACCGATCTTGCCAATGAAGACGTGAATTCCGCCCAAGGGGACCCGGTACCCGTACTCAATCGAGCCGGCCTCGGGGCCCCAGCCTGTGTCGTCGATGTAGAGTTTTCCGCGACGACTCTTGTTCATCCAGCCCACAGCGTATCCCTTGATCCCTTCGAAATTGCCCTCTAAGAACTCGAAACCATCGTGCGATAGCCCCATGGTGGGCCCAACTGTCGTGGAATTGTCACGGCAGATGTCCTAAAGTGAGGACTTAGTCGTGGAGCCATCGCAACGAGATTAGCTTAAAGGGGTTAATTAGGACAAAGGACACGAGAAGTTTATACTGGTTCGGCCCCTTGCAGTGAAGGTAAAGACCTAATCCAGTTTGAGGTGGTATTGCTAGGGTTTCGATGACCAGGGAGCGAATACGCTTGACCTGGCTCTCGATCTGTTGTTTCTTCCCCCTAAACCGCCATCGGGTCGTCCCTTTATATACACAGGTTGACGCCCGGCAGTTCAAAGAATCCCGGACGGCTCATAAACGTGTCTGGCTCGGTATCTACTCTTTCCTATCTTACAATACAAGTCATACGCCTATGGCAGTTTATGTCTATGGGCCCTAACCCGCCTCTGGGCTTTGGGCCTTCTTATTAAGTCTCTTTCATAAATCGCCATCTTCTATGTCTTCATGGGCTTCAATACTTGTAATCATCATGAGTATAATTCGGCCCTTCCTGGGTGGTTTATACTCAGTAGTTATATCCCCAACAATAACTAAGTAATTTTTGTTGATTACGAGTTTAATAATCCTTCAAGTCATTCCTAGCCTGATCGGATATATCATTATCATGCTAAATTTTAACTGTGCTACATGGTCCTTCTTCCCGGAGCCCAATTTTTGACAATGAGCTAAGCCTACGTCGATCTTCCTCGTCATATCATTTCTCCTTGAACAGCAAGCTTGATTTCGAGTTTGTATCGTACGCGTGGTTCCAATAACCTTTCGCTTCATCATTCCTTTGACATGATGTCATCACTGATTGATTACATCTTCCTGAAATCTCTCGACAATTGTGTCGTGATCATCATCAACATTCTGAACTCATCCTGGATATCAATCAACTTCATGATGAGAAATACCATCCTTGCCTCGATGATTTGTGTTATCATGGACCACTTTATTGCCTTCCCTCCAACACAAGCTTGTTCATGTTACGAATGCAACTTGCTATCGAGCTTTTATTATGTTCTACCTTGAAGTATTACTATCTTTTATGTCAAGGATGTTGTGAGGATTGCTCCACCTCTTAAGAATTCTTGGTATAGTGATACTTCTCACCATCACCATTCTTTCTTGGCCCCCGTGTTGATTCTCACCGGGATACCAACAAGTGAACGGTGTTTGAATTCTGTACTTCCAGCAACCATATTGCTTTGAAGTTAATGATCGGCCATTTATTCTTAGACAACGGTTATTGAATCACCATTCTAACATTGATCATGCTACCTAAGCCCATATCTTGGGTGCACCTTTCGACCAACGTTTAATTGTGTATGTTTTCCTCGAGCATACATCATTATATCATCTGATCTGACAATTGACATCTCCTTGCTCACATAATTGTGGAAATCTTTCTTTTGGACATCTCGATGAATTGTCACTGAGTTCATCAGCCACCTCCTCATCCTTTTCTTGGTTTAATGATGACCCCATGATCCAAAACTTGCTTCCATAGTTCATTTCCCAAGAATATTGCAACGCGATCTCGTAAAATTGTGTTGCACCCCTTTCTTCTCAAACATCCTGAGTCCGAGGTACCCTGACACCAATCAAATATGAATCTGGGTCAGATATGATGGCTGGAACATATTTCCAAGAGTTATAACATTGGTATTTGACCCGGTAAGGTGATTTCATGCCTAGCACACCTGGCCGGAGGACCTATTGTTATAGTTCTTCCCTTTTAAAAAGCTTAGCCATTCTTCCATGAGGAAATTGTAAGACTTATTCTATAAGTTGTTCCTGATGAATCCTTTGTGTATCCAAAGTCTGACCTTTGCATGAAGACTATGTTAATGCTATCTCGAAGCATGTCAATGGTACTCCAATCTTCAATAAGAACATTTGAAGCACAATGCTAAATTTTCTTTATATATTATCCAAACCCCGTTGTATGGGTAATGTCATGAAATTCCTCTTCCTTTACCTAAATAGTTTTCCACTTTCTAGCCTATCAATGATATCATGCTCTGCTTGTCCTTGGGAAGGATATACCCCTGGAATATGTGTTTAAACACATTTTCCTTTCCATTATTCTGTTTAATCTAATAATTACATTTTCCTTTCCATTGTTTTGTTTAACCTTTCTTGTAATCTGACTTAGCTGAGCAGTGATAATTCCCTGCTTAGGTAACCATCTCGTTGTACCACTCTGTCAGTAATACCCTATTACTTTTGTTGATGACATTCTAGTAACCACCGATGGACGAGAACTTTGCCTATTGGTCCGCCTCGTTCAACAAGCAGAAAAATGGTTCTCTTCGTCCCTCGCCCTTGGTACCGATGTTGTTGCGGACATAACTGACAGTCTATTCTCTAACATGCCTTGCTATCATGATCGTGCATGATGACAGCGCCCTCCCTACTTTGTAACCCACATGGTGGGCCCATAACCCATAGTTCCACAGGATCAAAACCTGACTCTCTTGTAGACCCATGTTGCCCAACTTATTCCTCGCGTTGACTTCATATGTAATTCACGGGTCACCTTCCTTGAGATGATCTATTCTGGTATCAGACACAATACTTATCCCCGCTGCTCCGGACCCCTTTCACGCCCTGTTTCAGGCATCAACCGATTGCCTGCCCGCTCGAAACTTCTCATGGTACCTTCTTACTTGCTCTCGATATCTTCTTAAGTTTCAATTCGAGAGTTACTTTCCACCACCTTCCCCGAAGTTATCTACTAGATAGTCAGCCTTGAAGAGGTCCGTTCTCCTGGAATACCCCCCCCCTTATTCTTTCATAAGTACGATCGAGTTCCCGAAGAAAGGATGCCGACTTCATCATGAGGACCTGAAACAGTGGAATGAAGGCATCAATCTAATGCATCGACCTATTTGAGAACATCAACCAAGACCGAGAAGATTTGTTAGAATTTCGTAACCAGACCTTTCCCCCTAACTCCACCTCTTAAATCACGGGACGAGATTTCTTATCATGGAGGAGAATTGTAACGCATGGATAATTAAGCTACAATAATCCCACGTTAATGATGCCACATCACCACGATCGCTGTTGTTAATCTCCCGATGAATCAATCCCGTTCGAATTCAAAATTCAAAATCGAGTCAAACGGTAAAACTTTTCAAACATTAAAACTAAAATGTTCTATGTGTGACAAATAATCCCTAGCTAATATTGTTGGAGAACCAACATTTTTAAAAGTGTTTGAATGTCCTAAAGTAAATTAAAACAGTAAGAAAACAATTAGTTAAATGACTTTTCCAATTAATAAAATATTAAACAACTTTATTTAGTTGCCCAAACTTATGTGGCAGTAATATATATATATAGACTAAAGTAGGTACTACTTTTATAATTTATAAAACTAAAGAAATTAAAAATAAAATACAACAGAATAAAAGAAAATAAGAAAAGGAGAAAATAAAACTAAAAAAATAAATAAAATGGGAGAACCCCCCCCCTCATTGGGCCTCGGCCTAGCTGGCCACTAGGCTAGCCAGACCGGCCCAGCCGCCCCCCTTAACACCCCATGCCCGAAACCCTAACCTACCCCCTCACCACTCACCCCCACTCCCCCCCACGTTTCCCTCACCTCTCCTCTACTGAAAGCACAAGTGCTCCCTTGGTGATTTTGGTAATTAATGTCAACATATCTCTTGTTGGACTAATGCCTTTATCTAGTGTATTTCACACAAGTTCAACAATGGCGTGGAAAGGACAAGAGGATGTGGAACCCCTTCAAAATGCTAAGGACACATATTGGCAAAAGCACAAGTCTCTTCATTTCTATTTTAGTGATCCAAGATCACATTGTGTCCATAGGAAAGCCAATATTATTAAACGGGGATGAGGTGTTGCTTAATGGCTTGTCTGTTCAATTGCTTAGTGATATTGCTCCAAATCCCTCAACCACTTTCTCATTCCAAATATGTCAAAATCCTAAACTCCAACTCGGCCCCATAGATTCTTTATATCCAGAGCCACCGAGTTCATATGACATAGCCACTTCTAGAAACCCTAATAGTTCGGTCACACCGATACGGATCTCGGTCTCACCAAGATGGCCTTGCAAATTTTCTGTTGCCGGTTGCAATTATTTTGGTCTCATCAAAATAGCGATCGGTCTCACCGAGATGGCTTGACCAATTCTCTATTGCCCTATTGCTTCACTTCGGTCTCACCGAGTTGATGCAATCGGCGCCACCGAGATGAGGTTTCCCCTAAGCCCTAGCATATTGGTCCCACCGAGTTGCTCCAGTCGGTCCCACTGAGATTCCTAATGTTCAAATTTTGAACTAAATCGGTCTCACCGAGTTCGTCTATTCGGTCTGACCGAGTTGGGTCAAATGTGTGTAATGGTTGGATTTTGTGTGGAGGCTATATGTACCCCTCCACACCCTTCTCCATATGTGAGAGAGCCATCAGTACGAGCCTACACTTCCAGCATACATTTTCTGAGAGAGAACCACCTACTCATGTGTTGAGATCAAGATATACCAATCCTACCACAAGAATCTTGATTTCTAGCCTTCCCCAAGTTGCTTTCCACTCAAATGATCTTTCCACCATATCCAAATTTGTGTGAGAGAGTTGAGTGTTGGGGAGACTATCATTTGAAGCACAAGATCAAGGAGTTCATCATCAACAGAACATCTATTACCTGTTGGAGAGTGGTGTCTCCTAGAATGGTTAGGTGTCGCTTGGGAGCCTCCGACAAGTTGTGGAGTTTAACCAAGAAGTTTGTAAGGGCAAGGAGATTGCCTACTTCATGAATATCTACCCGAGTGAGGCAAGTCCTTCATTGGTGATGGCCATTGTGGGATAGACAAGGCTGCTTCTTCATGGACCCTTCGTGAGTGGAGCCCTCCATGGACTCGCGCAACCGTTACCCTTCGTGGGTTGAAGTCTCCATCAACGTGGATGTACGATAGCACCACCAATCGGAACCATGCCAAAAATCTCCGTGTCTTCATTGCGTTTGCACACTCCAATCCCATCCCTTTAGTTTCTTGCAATTAGCATGCTTTACTCTTTCCGCTACATATACTCTTGTCATGCTTGCTTGAAATGTAATGTGAATGCTTGTCACGACCGGTTTTCCAATAAAATATTTATTGAGAGACCGATCCCTTTTACGGACCAGTAGAGAAGAATCCTTCTCACTGGTAGACAATTTCTTGATCACAGAAGAAAACCAGGAGTACTAAATATAATACAGGGTTGAGCGGAGACTGCTCAACAATTTATTACAAACACGCCGATATTACACATAAAGGCGGATAGGGTGGCATAACTACTGGCTCACAATAAACGCGGTGGTGGATATATCACAGCGAAGTGGGTGACATGACTACTGAATCTAACAGCTCTTCGAGCGTCGGAGTGAGGCTCGAGGATACTTATTGTGGGTGGCGGAAGCGTATATAATACAAGTGACCAATATCCAGGATCGCACGGGACTGACTGGGACTCCTCTAGGCGTCGGACTCACTATCAAACTCTTCATCCATGGGATCGCCTTCGTCAACATCTGGCCAAATCAACAAGCCAGGTGAGTACTATGAAAGTACTCGCAAGATAGTTCGGACATAAGATATAACAAATGTAAACATGATGCATATGAACAGATTAACAAGCGCATCAGACAATGAGATAATAATGCATGGGAAATAAAAGGGAAGTCGGGCGGTAGTCCTCCCGAAATCCCAAAGTAATACTGAGGGCCAATCGAGTGTCTGAATGACTCCTCGAAAGGATACAAATGAAGTAACAATGCCGCAGTCGGGCGTCAAGGCGACACCACATAAAGGGCTTATATAGGAAAAATAAATAACAGTGCATGCCACAGTCGGACGTCTGAAGCGACATCACATAAAGGGCTTATATCAAAAGTAAATAGCGGGCGTGCCACAGTCGGACGTCTGAGCGACATCACATAAAGGGCTTATATTGAAAGTAAATGACAAGAGTGCCACAGTCGGACGTCTGAGCGACATCACATAAAGGGCTTATATTGAAAGTAAATGACAAGAGTGCCACAGTCGGACGTCTGAGCGACATCACATAAAGGGCTTATACAACTTAATATTCCAGTAGCTTATGAATTTAATTCATTTCAAGGGAATATTCAGGTACGAGAATAAAGGTTATTCCATCCACAGGAATAACAATTCAAACGTGTATACCACTCAAGCTTGTTCACCGGGGATTTACCACGAGGATGGACATAGAGATGGATATACTGGCCATGGTCCTTGACCATGGACACGATGACTCGGAAGGATTTGACTCTGCAGAGTTTGTACTTTAACCACAGCCAACGGATTTCAGTAGTCACCGGGACTAGTTCCGTTTACGGTGTTTTGGAAGAAACACATCTAACCAGTACACACCCATTCAACATTCCGATGCCAGGAATCACCCTCGGCAACGTTCAAGAAAAACTTTGAGACGGGGAGGCTACAACCTCGCGTAGCATGGGATCAAATTTATATACGCGCGCTCTAAGGGGTGCCCCCCTCTCGGTCCCAACCGGAAACACCCATGCCCCCTGACCGGATGACTGGCTTTAATCCAGGGCCATGGAACCCTCATCCCGGCCCCTCTATTTGGTGTGTACACGGAAAGAGGTTAACAACTTACTAAACCGTATCCTTTGCAGAAAACATGTGGCAGCACGGAAGGGGAAGAACGATAACGTGACTCAGTCCACGTTAACGTCGGAGTTTATCGGATGTTGTAAGGCTGGCATGCTACAACAATACCACCTTACTGCCTTTCATGTCACCACATGACTAGGCCATCTCTCATCAGAGATCACAGTAACTTCGGAACACACGGATAGTTGCCTTACATGCAACGAGATACTCACCGATGCTCATATGCCATGCACAAACCATTCAAGCAAACATGCAAAACACCTATCATATCGAAGGTTCAAACATGCTTGCCTGGTTCGGAGAAGTCGGAGTCTAGCTCGGCGAAGTTCGCGGCTCCGTCACCTCTTCCGGAACCTATGGTATAGCGAAAACGTACACTAACGTGAAAATCATCGTGTGCATAAAATTTGTTCCAAAATTTTCCAAATAAATACTATAAAAAACTAGACACAAATATAAGACTGACAGAAAAAGAATCAATCAAAAATCATCTTTTATTAAAAAGATATAAGGGTTTTAGTCCAGGGACTAATCTGTGATGAAACAGAAAAGATCCAGGGACTTAACTGAGAAAACAGAAAACGGTTCGGAAAGGAATGCGCCAGCCCAAAGAGAAAACGCATTCTGCCCGAAGGCGCCATCAGAAAACGGTTCGAGGGAAATAGAAGAGAGGCTGACGGGGGGGTCCACACGTCAGGTTTAAAAACGGCCAACGGAGCTCGCCGGCGCCCGAAGGCTGCGGTGGTCGCCGGCATTGAACCGCGGCGAGATAGAGAGATCGGAGGGTACCAAGAGGTTCAGTGTGTTCTTCCGCGTCGGTGGGTGGTGGACTTGACCGACGGAGAGCACCACGTCGACGGCGACACTTACTCCGGCGGACGGTGGCTCGGGCGAAGGTGGAGAACTCCGGTGGGTGCTGCAAACTCCAAATTGAAGCGCGGGTCAGCAGAGTGGATGCATTAGAAGGCTACTGGCAAGCGCTGAGGGGTAGGGGTGCACGCACGGGAGCGAATCGAGCTGGGTCCCGTGGCGGGTCGAGGCGGCCGGAGTTGGGGAAGAAGGCTCCCTCGGGGCTCTTCCAGTGGCTTGGTGTGGTATTGGTGGAGTGCAGAGGTGGTGTGGGTTCGAGTTCGAGCTCGCGGCCCTTTATTTATAGGCGATCCAAGGGGGTGGCCGTGAACGGGATATCTCCGGCGAGCGATTACGGCGAGGCAGTGGTCTGGCAGGGAGGTTAAGTGGCCAGGCAACATCAGGGAGGTTCACTAGTGCCGTTCCACTTCTAAACCCCGGTCGGGCTAGGCGTAATGCGCCGATCCTCAACGGGGCGGCCGTACGGGCACGGCGGCGGCAGAGAGCGCCCTCCACGCCTAGCAGTTCACGACGAAGGATGGCAGTGCGCACGGGTGAGTGGACGGCCACGCGGTGGCCTCAGGTGGCTTGGGCGGCGCTGGACGGCGCCGTCCACCGCTGCGCCTCTCTCTGGCAGCCGCAAAGCCGCTGCTGTCGTCGCTCACGGGTGGCGCACCTCCTCCTGCTCGTCGCCGACGCCCGCAAGCCTCCAGGAGATCGTGCGGCGCAAGGATAAGAAGGAGGGGACAGGGAGCAAGGCGCCACCGCGGTACTGGCGAGATCGACATCGGGCTCTGAAGAAAACGACAGTAGTTCCTGAAACTGTTAACTGAACTTTCTGAACATGACAGAAACAGTGCCCTTCAAGTGCTCGACGAAATGATTTGGCATGAAGAAAAAAATTTCTGGAGCTGGGACTTGGTGAGGTGACCTCTCAATGCATCCAAAGGCTGCCTGAATTTTCTCAGATTTTTAGGAGGAGAAAACAACTGAATTTCATCAAATTTGGCAATTAAGGTCCAAACTTGCAGCAAGTATAATTTGAAATATTTGAACTGGAGACCAGTGGATCTTCATGGATCCTGGTTGAGGGCTCAAAGGACTAGCTAGGGAAAAAGGTTTGGAGGCAAAACTCAAAGTAGAAATGGTAGTTCCTTTGAAAACCTCCAAGGATCAAAATAGAAGGCAGAAATTATTTTTGATAAGAATTTAAATGGAAACAAATATATGGAGAGGTTCAACTTGCTGGATTTGAAGTATAACTTGGCACAAAGATGGGGAATGGCTTTTGGGAGGGGATTTCCACTCATGACATGGCAAGAGGAGATTTTGAAAAGGGGAGAAGATCACTCCAAATGCCATAGGGCTATTTAAAAGATTTTTCAAAAGAAATCTCCCAAGTGAAAAGCATTTGGTTTTGAGTCCACATAAGAAGGGAAAAACCTCCAAGACCAAAATAAATTCTTGGGTGAATCTAAAACAAAACACTTGTCATAAAAGAAAATATTTTGAGAGGGAGAGTTCTTCAGAAAATTTTAAATAACATCCCTTAAATCAAATAAAAGTTTGAAAAAGCCAACCAAAATTTTTTTGGGTGTCACAACACCTACCCCCTTAGGAAAAATCTCGTCCCCGAGATTTCTGCTGATCCTCAAATAGATATGGGTACTCTGCCTGAAGAAAATCTTCTCTTTCCCATGTAGCTTCATCCTCGGTGTGATTGCTCCACTGGACCTTGAAGAATTTAGTTGTTTTCTGACGGGTCCTCCTTTCAGACTCTTCCAAGATCTTTACTGGCCGCTCTCTGTAGGTGAGGTCTGGTTGCACATCAATGATTTCATGAGATACATGCTTGTCCAGGTTGTTCACACATTTCCTCAACTGTGAGATGTGAAACACGTCGTGGACGTCTGACAGCTCTTTGGGTAGGTCTAGCTGGTAGGCTACCGTGCCTCTTCGTGCAACTATACAGAATGGTCCAATAAATCTTGGGGCTAGCTTCCCTTTAATTTTGAACCGTTGCAGGCCCCTCATAGGAGACACTCGCAGGTATACATATTCACCGGGTTCAAAGCTGACCTCACGATGTTTTTGATCGTAATAGCTCTTTTGTCGGCTTTGAGCGGTCTTGAGTCTGTCCCTGATCTGTTTAACTTTCTCCTCAGCCTCCTTGAGCATGTCTGGGTCGAAGATACGACTGTCACCTGTCTCTGACCAGTTTAGTGGGGTATGACACCTCCGTCCGTACAATGCTTCAAAGGGTGCCATTTGTAAGCTGGCTTGGTAACTGTTGTTGTAAGCAAACTCGGCATATGGCAAACTTTCTTCCCAACTGGATCCATAGGTGAGCACACAGGCTCTCAGCATGTCCTCTAGGATTTGGTTCACGCGTTCCGTTTGTCCATCAGTCTGAGGGTGGTACGCTGTACTGAATGCTAGTTGAGTGCCCAAAGCTTGTTGTAAGTGATCCCAGAATTTAGAGACAAATTGAGTGCCTCGGTCGGATATTATAGTCTTTGGGACTCCATGCAGACAAACTATACGGGAGAGATAAAGCTTGGCTAGCCTTTGAGTGGAGTAGGTCGTGTTCACGGGAATGAAATGTGCTACCTTGGTTAGCCTATCTGTGATGACCCATATGGCATCATTTCCGCATTGCGATCGAGGTAGTCCGACGATGAAGTCCATTCCAATTTCATCCCATTTCCACTCAGGTATCCTGTTTGGCTGGAGTAGCCCTGCTGGCTTTTGATGCTCGGCTTTAATGCGCTGACATGAATCGCAACAAGCAATAAATGCGGCTATATCCCTTTTCATACCGTGCCACCAAAATCTTTCCTGAATGTCTTTGTACATTTTGGTTCCTCCAGGGTGGATCGAATATGGGGCGGTGTGGCTTTCGGTTAAGATTTGTTGCTTGAGTTCCTCAATGTTTGGTACGCAAAGTCTGTCCCCGTACAATAATATTCCGTCATTGTCTGTGACGAACTCTGACGCCTTGCCCAGGCTCATCTTCCTCTTTATACCTTCGATGCTGGGATGTCCTTGCTGAGCCTTCTTAATTTGTGCCATTAGGGTGGGTTGTATCTCCAGATTTGATACATTGCCCTCAGAGACTAACACCATGTTGAGTCTAGCGAACTCCTGCTGAAACTCAGGCCTCAAGTTTGTGGACTGTCGTTGCCCGGGCTGGGGTTCCGACTAAGAGCATCTGCCACTACATTTGCTTTCCCTGGGTGGTAGTGAATGCCGACATCATAGTCCTTGACCAATTCCAACCAGCGTCGTTGGCGTAAATTTAGTTCTGGTTGTGTGAAAATATATTTAAGGCTCTTATGGTCCGTATATATTTCACAACGATTTCCCAACAGAAAGTGCCTCCACTCCTTGAGTGCATGGATGACCGCTGCTAGCTCCAAGTCATGAGTTGGATAATTTTCCTCATGCTTCCGTAGTTGCCTGGAAGCATACGCGACAACTTTGCCATCCTGCATCAGTACACATCCGAGGCCCTTCCGAGATGCGTCACAATACACTTCAAAACTCTTGTGTATGTCTGGCACAGTTAAGACTGGTGCGGTTGTTAGTTTCTTCTTGAGTTCTTGGAAGCTTTTCTCGCATGCTTCCGTCCATACAAATTTCTTGTCTTTCTTGAGCAACTGTGTCATTGGTTTTGCCACAGTGGAGAATCCTTCAATAAATCTTCTGTAATATCCGGCCATTCCTAGGAAACTTCGCACATCTGTCACGTTGGCTGGTGGTTTCCAGTCAAGTATGGCTTTGACTTTTTCTGGGTCTACGGCCACGCCTTCTTGGGTTAATATATGGCCTAGGAAACCAACTTGCCTTAGCCAAAATTCACACTTGCTAAATTTGGCGTACAATTGATGTTTCCTTAATTCTCCCAAAACAATTCTGAGATGCTCAGCATGCTCTTCTGGTGTCCTTGAGTATACCAGAATATCATCAATTAATACCACAACAAATTTGTCCATGAATTTCATAAACACTTTGTTCATGAGGTGGACGAAATATGCAGGGGCGTTCGTCAGACCAAACGGCATTACTGTGAACTCATACAATCCGTATCTGGAGGTGAATGCTGTCTTAGGGATATCTTCTGTCCGTACTTTCAATTGATGATATCCCGATCTTAAATCAATTCTTGAGAACACCTTGGCTTGTGCGAGCTGGTCAAACAAATCATTTATCCGTGGCATCGGATATTTGTTTTTGATGGTGACCATATTGAGAGCTCGATAGTCTATACACAATCTCAGTGTCCCATCCTTTTTCTTGGCGAATAATACTGGCGAACCCCAAGGTGAGGAGCTGGCTCGAATAAATCCTTTGTCCAGTAATTCCTTTATCTGCTTCTTCAATTCTACCAATTCTGAGGGTGCCATTCTATAAGGTTTCTTATAGATGGGAGTGGTGCCCGGTGCTAGTTCAATGCTGAACTCTATCTCTCGGTCTGGTGGCATGCCTGGTAGTTCTTCAGGAAATACGTCAGGGAACTCGCACACCACTGGAACTTTTCTCAGTTCTGAAATGTCCACTTTGTTCAATTTTGGTTGCCGTGACCGTGGTCTCTCTTGAGCGGTAACTTTTATTGTCCTGCCGTGATGGTGGGTGAGAATCACGGTCCGATTGAAACAGTCAATAAATCCCTTGTTGGTGGTCAACCAGTCCATCCCTAAGATGACATCCAGTCCTCTATTTTCCAACACGATGAGATTAGCTTGAAACTTTAGTCCTTCGAACTCAATGATCACTCCTTGGCAGTAACTCTGAGCGATCTGCTTATTCCTGGGGGACTTGATGATCATAGATTTTTCCAAAGGAAGTATCGGAAAACCATGTTGCAAAACAAAACTCTTCGAAATGAACGAGTGAGAAGCTCCAGAATCAAACAAAACGGTGGCAGGTACTGTGTTGACAGGGAACGTACCGAGCACGATGTCTGGGGCATTCTGCGTTTCTTCTCTGGTCACATGGTTCAGGTGACCCTTCCTGTGATTGTTGTTGGGATTGAAATTGTTGCGCTTGGGGGCTGGATTGTTCCCACCATTGTTCGGTTTGGGGGCCGAGCTCCTTGGCTTTGGGCACTGTTTGGCATAGTGCCCTTCTTCACCACAAGCATAGCAAGTGACCCCTGGACGGTACGTGAAGTCCTTGTCCCTGGAATGAAACTGTCTGGTTGGCCTTAGATCAGTAGGCGTGGATTTTCTCGCTTCAATCCTCTGAACATCAGTCTTGCTTCGGTTGTTGCGAGCAAGAGTCGTCTTGTCCCTCTTTCGCTTACGAATATCCTCCAGACTGCGGCGCTCATTCTCCAAAGTAATGGCCTTGTCAACCAGAGTTTTGAAATCTGGGAAAGTGTGTACGACCAGTTGGCATCTTAGTGCTGGCGCCAGGCCGTCCAAGAATTTTTCCATCCTCTTGTTCTCAGTCATATGCTCGTCGTAGGCATAACGAGATAGCTGGGTAAACTGACTGTTGTATTCCGTCACTGACATGCCTCTCTGCTTGAGGTCATCAAATTCTCTTTTCTTGATTTTTATGATGCTCCTGGGGATGTGTGCCCCACGAAAGCCTTCCTTAAACTCCTCCCAGGTGATGTTGTGTTCACTGGGATGCATGTGTAGGAAGTTTTCCCACCATGCTGCAGCTGCTCCAGTGAGGTAGTGAGGTGCATAAAGCACCTTCTCATGATCTACGCACTGAGCAATAATCAGCTTTCTTTCGATGTCACGAAGCCAATCATCGGCTTCAAGTGGCCTATCAGTGTGAGCAAACGTTGGAGGGCGTGTCTTCTGCAGTTCAGACAACTTGGAGTGTGGTTGGTATGGCTCCCGGTGATTTCCCATATTGATGACGTGATTCATCATTTCCTGGTGTTGCTGTTGGCTTTGCTCGAAAAGGCGGCATACTTGAGATAAGGCTGCCTCACTGTCCTGTTGACTAGACTGTCCCTGGGTGAAGTTGTTGCTCGTCTGTGTTCCATAAACTTCTTCTGGTTGATTGGGCATGGAACGAGTCCACGGACGAGACATTTTCCAGTCTGGGGTATTATTTTGCAAAACTCATGAGAAGAACTGTATGGCACAAGGAAAATCTTGCAAAGGCAAAAATTTAAAAGACCTCAAGATTATTCAAGAAAACATAAACGATTTCGCACGGAGAAGGGCCGCTTAGCACATATCTTACACGCGATACGCGAACATACGATAGATCACTCAGGATGTGCGCACACACTCCTGACATGTTATTTAGGCTAGCATACTCCTCCGGGACCTTACATGATGCGCACACAAAAACTACAAACTAACGTACATATAAAACATATCATACATGCAGGCACAACACGCGGCGACTAGGCGCACTCAGTCGGAGATGGTGAAGATGTCCTTCCCCTTGCCGAGGGTAAGACCCAGCGGTGCAGGAGACTCAACCTCCACCTCCTCCCTAGTAGGCTCCAGGCGCGTAGCACTGCGCTGAGGTGATGGCGCGGGTGCGACAGGTGGCAGCGCGGGTGCGGCAGGCGGTGCAGCTCTGACTGGAGTAGGAGCGATGACTCGGTCGAACTCCTCAGTGGTAGGCAGACGGCGAGCAGTGGCCAAAATGGCCGGTGCATAAGATGCTGAGGACGAGACGAAAGTCAGTGGCGGTGCCATGTGGAGAAGCTCCTTCCTGCTGGCAGGACCGCCCCGAACTAAGTCCATGCGGGCAGCCACAAGATCGTCCACGAGGTTGTCGAAAGATTCCTCCAGAGCTTTGAGATACTCCACAATCATCTCGACAGCTTCATCTCGCTCTCTCCTATGGCAGGCGAATGCATAGTGACAAGTATATGGCACATGGCATGTGAGGTAGCGGTAGCGACGAGTCTTCATCGAAGGAAGAATGTCCCGAAGGCGAGCTATCGCCTCACGGGCAGCCATCTGCATGGCATGCCTCTCCGTAGGCATGGCCCTTCCCACAAAACGGAAGTGGCGAGACGCAGAACGTCCTCCCTTGAATTGCACCGCGGCCTGGTGCATAGACACGTCGTCGCTAAGCTTGTGCTGGTAAAGCGTGAACTCCGGACGAGTCGCTGGCCCGATCGCGAGCTTGGTGATGGAGACGAGGAGTTTGACAAACCCCTCGGGCACATTAGTGAACACCCGAGTCTCGCAGTCGTTGCCAGCCATCTACAAAAGTAGGCAGAAATTCTGAGTAGTCAAATCATAAATTTATGATGACCAACAGAAAATAGCTACATTTGCAAAATGCTGAAAAAGCACTAAAGACGCTAATAACCGATTAGCGACCGCACCTAGTGGCTTCCTACAGTCAGCCTGGCTCTGATACCAAGCTTGTCACGACCGGTTTTCCAATAAAAATATTTATTGAGAAACCGATCCCTTTTACGGACCAGTAGAGAAGAATCCTTCTCACTGGTAGACAATTCTTGATCACAGAAGAAAAACCAGGAGTACTAAATATAATACAAGGTTGAGCGGAGACTGCTCAACAATTTATTACAAACACGCCGATATACACATAAAGGCGGATAGGGTGGCATACTACTGACTCACAATAAACGCGGTGGTGGATATATCACAGCGAAGTGGGTGACATGACTCCTGAATCTAACAGCTCTTCGAGCGTCGGAGTGAGGCTCGAGGATACTTATTGTGGGTGGCGGAAGCGTATATAATACAAGTGACCAATATCCAGGATCGCACGGGACTGACTGGGACTCCTCTAGGCGTCGGACTCACTATCAAACTCTTCATCCATGGGATCGCCTTCGTCAACATCTGGCCAAATCAACAAGCCAGGTGAGTACTATGAAAGTACTCGCAAGATAGTTCGGACATAAGATATAACAAATGTAAACATGATGCATATGAACAGATTAACAAGCGCACTCAGACAATGAGATAATAATGCATGGGAAATAAAAGGGAAGTCGGGCGGTAGTCCTCCCGAAATCCCAAAGTAATACTGAGGGCCAATCGAGTGTGTGAATGACTCCTCGAAAGGATACAAATGAAATAACAATGCCGCAATCGGGCGTCAAGGCGACACCACATAAAGGGCTTATATAGGAAAAATAAATAACAGTGCATGCCACAGTCGGACGTCTGAAGCGACATCACATAAAGGGCTTATATCAAAAGTAAATAGCGGGCGTGCCACAGTCGGACGTCTGAGCGACATCACATAAAGGGCTTATATTGAAAGTAAATGACAAGAGTGCCACAGTCGGGACGTCTGAGCGACATCACATAAAGGGCTTATATTGAAAGTAAATGACAAGAGTGCCACAGTCGAACGTCTGAGCGACATCACATAAAGGGCTTATATGAAAGTAAATGACAAGAGTGCCACAGTCGGACGTCTGAGCGACATCACATAAAGGGCTTATACAACTTAATATTCCAGTAGCTTATGAATTTAATTCATTCAAGGGAATATTCAGGTACGAGATAAAATAAAGGTTAGTCCATCCACAGGAATAACAATTCAAACGGTATACCACTCAAGCTTGTTCACCGGGGATTTACCACGAGGATTGACATAGATATGGATATACTGGCCATGGTCCTTGACCATGGACACGATGACTCGGAAGGATTTGACTCTGCAGAGTTTGTACTTTAACCACAGCCAACGGATTTCAGTAGTCACGGGGACTAGTTCCGTTTACGGTGTTTTAGGAGAAACACATCTAACCAGTACACACCCATTCAACATTCCGATGCCAGGAATCACCCTCGGCAACGTTCAAGAAAAACCTTGAGACGGGGAGGCTACAACCTCGCGTAGCATGGGATCAAATTTATATACGCGCGCTCTAAGGGGTGCCCCCCTCTCGGTCCCAACCGGAAACACCCATGCCCCCTGACCGGATGACTGGCTTTAATCCAGGGCCATGGAACCCTCATCCCGGCCCCTCTATTTGGTGTGTACACGGAAAGAGGTTAACAACTTACTAAACCGTATCCTTTGCAGAAAACATGTGGCAGCACGGAAGGGGAAGAACGATAACGTGACTCAGTCCACGTTAACGTCGGAGTTTATCGGATGTCGTAAGGCTGGCATGCTACAACAATACCACCTTACTGCCTTTCATGTCACCACATGACTAGGCCATCTCTCATCAGAGATCACAGTAACTTCGGAACACACGGATAGTTGCCTTACATGCAACGAGATACTCACCGATGCTCATATGCCATGCACAAACCATTCAAGCAAACATGCAAAACACCTATCATATCGAAGGTTCAAACATGCTTGCCTGGTTCGGAGAAGTCGGAGTCTAGCTCGGCGAAGTTCGCGGCTCCGTCACCTCCTCCGGAACCTACGGTATAGCGAAAACGTACACTAACGTGAAAATCATCGCGTGCATAAAATTTGTTCCAAATTTTTCCAAATAAATACTATAAAAAACTAGACAAAAATATAAGACTGACAGAAAAAGAATCAATCAAAAATCATCTTTTATTAAAAAGATATAAGGGTTTTAGTCCAGGGACTAATCTGTGATGAAACAGAAAAGATCCAGGGACTTAACTGAGAAAACAGAAAACGGTTCGGAAAGAAATGCGCCAGCCCAAAGAGAAAACGCATTCTGCCCGAAGGCGCCATCAGAAAACGGTTCGAGGGAAATAGCAGAGAGGCTGACGGGGGGGGGGGTCCACACGTCAGGTTTAAAAACGGCCAACGGAGCTCGCCGGCGCCCGAAGGCTGCGGTGGTCGCCGGCGTTGAACCGCGGCGAGATAGAGGGATCGGAGGGTACCAAGAGGTTCAGTGTGTTCTTCCGCGTCGGTGGGTGGTGGACTTGGCCGACGGAGAGCACCACGTCGACGGCGACACTTTCTCCGGCGGACGGTGGCTCGGGCGATGGTGGAGAACTCCGGTGGGTGCTGCAAACTCCAAATTGAAGCGCGGGTCAGCAGAGTGGATGCACTAGATGGCTATTGGCAAGAGCTGAGGGGTAGGGGTGCACGCACGGGAGCGAATCGAGCTGGGTCCCGTGGCGGGTCGAGGCGGCCGGAGTTGGGGAAGAAGGCTCCCTCGGGGCTCTTCCAGTGGCTTGGCGTGGTATTGGTGGAGTGCAGAGGTGGTGTGGGTTCGAGTTCGAGCTCGGGGCCTCTATTTATAGGCGATCCGAGGGGGTGGCCGTGAACGGGATATCTCCGGCGAGCGATTACGGCGAGGCAGTGGTTGGGCAGGGAGTTTAAGTGGCCAGGCAACATCAGGGAGGTTCACTGGTGCCGTTCCACTGCTAAACCTCGGTCGGGCTAGGCGTAATGCGCCGATCCTCGACGGGGCGGCCGTACGGGCACGGCGGCGGCAGAGAGCGCGCTCCGCGCCTAGCAGTTCACGACGAAGGATGGCAGCGCGCACGGGTGAGTGGACGGCCACGCGGCGGCCTCAGGTGGCTTGGGCGGCGCTGGACGGCGCCGTCCACCGCTGCGCCTCTCTCTGGCAGCCGCAAAGCCGCTGCTGCCGTCGCTCACGGGTGGCGCACCTCCTCCTGCTCGTCGCCGACGCCCGCAAGCCTCCAGGAGATCGTGCGGCGTAGGGATGAGAAGGAGGGGACAGGGAGCAAGGCGCCACCGCGGTACTGGCGAGATCGACATCGGGCTCTAAAGAAAACGACAGCAGTTCCTGAAACTGTTAATTGAACTTTCTGAACATGACAGAAACAGTGCCCTTCAAGTGCTCGACGAAATGATTTGGCATGAAGAAAAAAATTTCTGGAGCTGGGACTTGGTGAGGTGACCTCTCAATGCATCCAGAGGCTGCCTGAATTTTCTCAGATTTTTAGGAGGAGAAAACAAATGAATTTCATCAAATTTGGCAATTAAGGTCCAAACTTGCGGCAAGTATAATTTGAAATATTTGAACTGGAGACCAGTGGATCTTCATGGATCCTCGTTGAGGGCTCAAAGGACTAGCTAGGGAAAAAGGTTTGGAGGCAAAACTCAAAGTAGAAATGGTAGTTCCTTTGAAAACCTCCAAGGATCAAAATAGAAGGCAGAAATTATTTTTGATAAGAATTTAAATGGAAACAAATATATGGAGAGGTTCAACTTGCTGGATTTGAAGTATAACTTGGCACAAAGATGGGGAATGACTTTTGGGAGGGGATTTCCACTCATGACATGGCAAGAGGAGATTTTGAAAAGGGGGAGAAGATCACTCCAAATGCCAGGGCTATTTAAAAGATTTTTCAAAAGAAATCTCCCAAGTTAAAAGCATTTGGTTTCGAGTCCACATAAGATGGGAAAAAACTCCAAGACCAAAATAAATTCTTGGGTGAATCTAAAACAAAACACTTGTCATAAAAGAAAATATTTTGAGAGGGAGAGTTCTTCAGAAAATTTTAAATAACATCCCTTAAATCAAATAAAAGTTTGAAAAAGCCAACCAAATTTTTTTTGGGTGTCACAATGCTTAAACTTGTGCTAGAACTCCACCTTAACTTGAACAACTTAAAAAGTGCCAATTTTACCTTTTAAGGGTCTAATCACCCCCCGCTAGACCCCTCTTCTTGATCATTTCCATTGGTATCAGAGCATTGGTCTCCATTGCTTTAGTTTAATCACCATTGGAGGAAGATGGATGAGTCTAAGATCAGGAGTATTAGACGTAGAGTGCCTATGCTTGACGGAGAGTTCTATAATTCTTGGAAGAATGAGATGCTTGAGATTTTCAATGAATATGACTTGAACAAGTATATTAATAGCCCTTATGCGCCCCATTGATCCTTTGCATCCTACCCTCGATGAGTTTCTTGACATGACCCGCAATCTTAGAACTATTGATCTTATCCTTAGAGGATTGCCTAGAAATTTGCTTGTATCCTTGCCTACATTTGTATGTGCTTATACTATATGGTAATATCTTGAGGAGCTCTTTCCAAATTATCCCTTGAATATTCTAGATGAGATTCTTCAAATGTCCATTGCTTTTCAAAATATGTATCCTAGTGATCCTAAATTTTATGAGTGTCTATTTAAGCTCCGTGACCTTATGCATGCCAAAGGAGATGTTGAGTTTTGATCATTTCGCAATTTGTTCATAAAACACATTGTATGGTATAAATAATGACCTCTCTCTAGGTGATGATCATTCCAGAGAGGTGCAATATGATTAAAGTGTATCTTGTGAGTCGATGAGACATGTTCTTGTGCTAACCTGTGTTATGCCAGAGCAAAGAAGGATCGATAGTGAATGTTTATATGGAGACAGCAATTCATGATGCTAGAATGATGTCCACGCAGTATTCACTTTTGAGTAACGGGTAAGGTGAAGGAAATATGCCCTAGAGGCAATAATAAAGTTGTTATTTTATATTTCCATATATCATGATAAATGTTTATTATTCATGCTAGAATTGTATTAACCGAAAACTTGATACATGTGTCGATACATAGACAAAACACCGTGTCCCTAGTAAGCCTCTACTAGACTAGCTCGTTAATCAAAGATGGTTAAGTTCCCTAACCAAAGACATGTGTTGTCATTTGATGAACGGGGTCACATCATTAGGAGAATGATGTGATGGACAAGACCCATCCGTTAGCTTAGCATATTGATCGTTCAGTTTTATTGCTATTTCTTTCTTCATGTCATATACATATTCCCTCGACTATGAGATTATGCAACTCCCGGATACCAGAGGAATACCTTGTGTGCTTTTAAACGTCACAACGTAACTGCGTGATTATAAAGATGCTCTACAGGTATCTCCGAAGGTGTTTGTTCGGTTGGCATAGATAAAGATTAGGATTTGTCACTCCGGGTATCGGAGAGGTATCTTTGGGCCCTCTCGGTAATACACATCATAATAAGCCTTGCAAGCAATGTGACTAATGAGTTAGTTATGGGATGATGTATTATAGAACGAGTAAAGAGACTTACCGGTAACGAGATTGAACTAGGTATGAAGATACCGACGATCGAATCTCAGGCAAGTAACATACTGATGACAAAGGGAATAACGTATGTTGTCATTACGGTTTGACCGATAAAGATCATCGTAGAATATGTAGGAACCAATATGAGCATCCAGGTTTCGCTGTTGGTTATTGACCAGAGAGGTGTCTCGATCATGTCTACATAGTTGTCGAACCCGTAGGGTCCGCACGCTTAAAGTTCGATCATGATTTTGTATTATATGAGTTATGTGATTTGGTGATCGAATGTTGTTCGGAGTCCCGGATGACATCACGGACATGACGAGGAGTCTCTAATTGGTCGAGAGGTAAAGATTCATATATAGAACAATAGTATTCGGACACCGGAAGTTTTCTGGGGGTACCGGGTACGTATCGGGTCACCGGAAGGGGTTCCGGGCAGCCCCCGGCAAGCTATATGGGCCTAATGGGCCAAGAGGGGAAACACACACAGCCAAAAAGGGGCTGGTGCGCCCCCATATGGTCTGGCCAAATTGGAGAAGAAGAGGGGGGGGGGCCCTTTCCTTCCCCCCTTCCCCCTCCTTCCCCTCCTACTTCGAATAGGAAAGGAGGGGAGGCCTACTGCCGGTGCCGTAGGATTCCTCCTTGAGGAGCACCCCCTTAGGCTGCTTCTCCTCCCCTCCTCCTATATATATGGGAGGGGCACCCACACTAGAACAAAATTGTTAGCCGTGTGCGGTGCCCCCCTCCACAGTTCACCTCTGGTCATATTCACGTAGTGCTTAGGGAAGCCCTGCACGGATCATTCACCATCACCGTCACCACGCGTCGTGCTGACAGAACTCTCCTCGACACTTGCTGGATCAAGAGTTCGAGGGACGTCATCGAGCTGAAAGTGTGCAGACCTCGGAGGTGCCCGTATGTCGGTGCTTGATCGGTCGAGATCGAGAAGGACGTTCGACTACATTCAACCGCGTTGTCAAATCGCTTCCGCTTTCGGTCTACGAGGGTACGTGGACACACTCTCCCCCTCTCGTTTCTATGATCTCCTTAGATGATCTTGCGTGAGCGTAGGAATTTTTTGAAATTACATGCTACGTTTCCCTACATTGGCATCCGAGCCAGGTCTATGCGTAGATGATATGCACGAGTAGACACAAAGAGTTGTGGGCGATGATCATCATACTGCTTACCACCAATGTCTTATTTTGATTGGCGGTATTATTGGATGGAGCGGCCCGGGCCAACCTTACATGACCACGTTTATGAGAGCGGTTCCACGACAGACATGCAACTAGTTTTGCATAAAGGTGGCCGGCGGGTGTCTGTTTCTCCAACTTTAGTTGAATCAAATTTGACTGCAGCTGGTCCTTGTTGAAGGTTAAAACAACAAACTTTATAAATCACCATTGTGGTTTTGATGCGTAGGAAGTACGGTTCTTGCTAGAAACCCCGAGGCAGCCACGTAAAACTTGCAACAAAAAGTAGGAGAAGTCCTACTTGTTTTTTCAAGGCCATGTTGTGATGTGATATGGTCAAGACATGATGTGATATACGTTGTTGTATGAGCTGATCATGTTTTGTAAAAGTTATCGGCAACTGGCAGGAGCCTTATGGTTGTCACTTTATTGTATGAAATGCAAACTCCATGTAATTTCTTTACTTTATCACTATGAGTTAGCGATAGTTGTAGAAGCAATAGTTGCCGAGACGACAACGACGCTACGATGGAGATCAAGGTGTCAAGCCGGTGATGATGGAGATCATGACGGTGCTTTGGAGATCGAGATCAAAGGCACAAGATGATGATGGCCATATCATGTCACATATTTTGATTGCATGTGATGTTTATCTTTTATGCATCTTATTTTGCTTAGTACGGCAGTAGCATTATAAGACGATCCCTCACTAAAATTTGAAGGTATAAGTGTTCTCCCTGAATATGCACCTTTGCGACAGTTCATCGTGCCGAGGCACCACGTGATGATCGGGTGTGATAATCTCTACGTTCATATACAACGGGTGCAAGACAATTTTGCACGTGCGGAATACTCGGGTTAAACTTGACGAGCCTAGCATGTATAGACATGGCCTCGGAACACCGGAAACCGAAAGGTCGAACGTGAATCATATAGTAGATATGATCAACATAGAGATGTTCACCATTGAAGACTACTCCATCTCACGTGATGATCAGACATGGTTTAGCTGATATGGGTCACGTGATCATTTAGATGACTTGAGGGATGTCTATCTAAGTGGGAGTTCTTAAGTAACATGATTAGTTGATCTTAATTTATCATGAACTTAGTCCTGATAGTTTGCATATCTATTTTATAGATCAATAGCTCGCGTATAGCTCCCCTGTTTTATTTTTTATATGTTCCTAGAGAAAACTAAGTTGAAAGATGATAGTAGCAATGATGTAGACTGGGTCTGTGATCTGAGGATTATCCTCGTTGCTGCACAGAAGAATTATGTCCTTGATGCACCGCTAGGTGACGGACCTATTGCAGGAGCAGATGCAGATGTTATGAACGTTTGACAAAGCTCAGTATGATGACTACTTGATAGTCTAGTGCACCATGCTTTACGGCTTAGAACCGGGACTTCAAAAATGTTTTGAATGCCATGGAGCATATGAGATGTTCCAAGAGTTGAAATTGGTATTTCAGACTCATGCCCATGTCAAGAGGTATGAGACCTCTGACAAGTACTTTGCCTACAAGATGGAGGAGAATAGCTCAGCTAGTGAGCATGTGCTCAGAATGTCTGGGTACTACAATCGGTTGATAAAGTGGGAGTTAATCTTCCAGATAATATAGTGATTGACAGAGTTCTCTAGTCACTATCACCAAGTTACTAGAACTTTGTGATGAACTATAATATGCAAGGGATGACGAAAATGATTCCCAAACTCTTCGCAATGCTGAAGTCCGCGAAGGTAGAAATCAAGAAATAGCATCAAGTGTTGATGGTTAACAAGACCACTAGTTTCAAGAAAAAGGGCAAGGGAAAGAAAGGGAACTTCAAGAAGAATGGCAAGCAAGTTGTCACTCTCGTGAAGAAGCCCATAGCTAGACCCAAACCTAAAACTGAGTGCTACTACTGCAAAGGAAAATGGTCACTGGAAGCGGAACTGCCCCAAAAACTTGGTGGATAAGAAGGATGGCAAAGTGAACAAAGGTATATTCGATATACATGTTATTAATGTGTACTTTACTAGTGTTCATAGTAGCCCCTGGGTATTTGACACCGGTTCAGTTGCTAAGAATAGTAACTCGAAACAGGAGTTACAAAATGAACAGAGACTAGTTGAGGGTGAGGTAATGATGTGTGTTGGAAGTGATTCCAAGGTTGATAAGATCACCATCGCATACTGCCTCTACCTTCCAGATTAGTGTTGAACCTAAATAAATGTTATTTGGTGTTTGCGTTGAGCATGAATATGATTGGATCATGTTTATCACAATACAGTTATTCATTTAAGTCAAAGAAGAATTGTTATTCTGTGTACATGAATAAAACCTTCAATGGTCATACACCCAATGTGAATGGTTTGTTGAATCTCGATCGTGGTTATACACATATTCATAATAGTGATGCCAAAAGATGCAAAGTTGATAATGATAGTGCAACATATTTGTGGCACTACCGTTTAGGTCATATTGGTGTAAAGCGCATGAAGAAACTCCATGCGGATGGTCTTTTGGAATCATTTGATACTTTCGAACCATGCCTCATGGGCAAGATGACTAAGACTCCGTTCTCCGGAACAATGGAGTGAGCCACTGACTTATTGGAAATAATACATACCTATGTATGCGGTCCGATGGGTGTTGAGGCTCGCGGTGGGTATCGTTATTCCTGACCTTCACGGATGATTTGAGCAGATATGGGTATATCTACTTGATGAAACACAAGTCTGAAACATTTGAAAAGTTCAAAGAATTTCAGAGTGAAGTGGAGAATCATTTTAACAGGAAAATAAAGTTTCTACGATCTGATCGCAGAGGCGAATATTTGAGTTACGAGTTTGGCCTTCATTTAAAACAATGTGGAATAGTGTCACAACTCACGCCACCTAGAACACCACAGCGTAATGGTGTGTCCGATCATCATAGCCGTACTTTATTAGATTTGGTGCGATCTACGATGTCTCTTACCGATTTACCACTATCATTTTGGGGTTATGCATTAGAGACAGCTGCAGTCATGTTAAATAGGGCACCATCTAAATCCGTTGAGATGACATCGTATGAACTATGGTTTGGCAAGAAACCTAAGCTGTCATTTCTTCAAGTTTGGGGTTGTGATGCTTATGTGAAAAAGTTTCAGCCTGATAAGCTTGAACCTAAATCGGAGAAGTGCGTCTTCATAGGATACCCAAAAGAAACTGTTGGGTACATCTTCTATCACAGATCCGAAGGCAAGATGTTTGTTGCTAAGAATGAATCCTTGCTAGAGAAGGAGTTTCTCTCGAAAGAAGTGAGTGGGAGGAAAGTAGAACTTGATGAGGTAATTGTACCTTCTCTCGAATTGGAAAGTAGCTCATCACAAGAATCAGTTCCATTAATGCCTACACCAACTAGAGAGGAATCTAATGATGGTGATCATAAAACTTCGGATCAAGTTACTACCAAACATCATAGGTCAACCAGAGCACGTTCCGCACTAGAGTGGTACGGTAATCCAGTCCTGGAAGTCATGTTACTAGACCATGACGAACCTACGAACTATGAGGAAGCGATGATGAGCCCATATTCCGATAAACGCTTGAGGCCATGAAATCTGAGATATGATCCATATATAAGAACAAAGTGTGGACTTTGGTGGACTTGCCCGATGATCGGCAAGCCATTGAGAATAAATGGATCTTCAATAGGAAGATGGACGCTGATACTAGTGTTACTATCTACAAAGCTCGACTTGTCGAAAAGCTTTTTGACAAGTTCAAGGTGTTGACTACGATGAGATTTTCTCACTCGTATCGATGCTTAAAGTCTTTCTGAATCATGTTAGCAATTGCCACATTTTATGAAATCTGGCAAATGGATGTCAAAACTGCATTCCTTAGTGGATTTATTGAAGAAGAATTGTATATGATGCAACCAGAAGGTTTTGTCAATCCTAAAGGTGCTAACAAAATGTGCAAGCTCCAACGATCTATCTATGGACTGGTGCAAGCATCTTGGAGTTGGAATATATGCTTTGATGAGTTGATCAAAGCATATAGTTTTATACAGACTTGCGGTGAAGCCTGTATTTACAAGAAAGTGAGTGGGAGCACTACAGCCTTTCTGATAAGTATATGTGAATGACATATTGCTGATCGGAAATGATGTAGAATTTTCTGGAAAGCATAAAGGAGTGTTTGAAAGGAGATTTTCAAAGAAAGACCTCAGTGAAGCTGATTACATATTGGGCATCAAGATCTATAGAGATAGATCAAGATGCTTGATAAGACTTTCGATGAGTACATACCTTGAAAGGATTTTGAAGGAGTTCAAAATGGATTAGTCAGTGAAGGAGTTCTTGCCTGAGTTGTAAGGTATGAAGTTGAGTAAGATAGAGAGAGAATGAAAGTCATTCCCTATGCCTCAGCCATAGGTTCTATAAAGTATGCCATGCTGTATACCAGACCTATTGTGTACCTTGACATGAAATTGGCAAAGGGGTACAATAGTGATCCAGGAGTAGATCACTGGACAGCGGTCAAAATTATTGTTAGAGGACTAAGGAAATATTTCTCGGTTATGGAGTTGATAAAGAGTTCATCGTAAAGAGTTACGTCGATGCAAGCTTTAACACCGATCTGGATGACTCTGAGTCTCAATCTAGATACATATTGAAAGTGGGAGCAATGTAGAGCATTTTAGACATAGAAATTTGCAAAAGACATACAGATCTAAATGTGGCAGACCCGTTGAATAAACTTCTCTCACAAGCAAAACATGATCACACCTTAGTACTCTTTGGGTCTCAATCACATGGCAATGTGAACTGGATTATTGACTCTAGTAAACCCTTTGGGTGTTGGTCACATGGCGATGTGAAATATGGGTGTTAATCACATGGTGATGTGAACTATTGATGTTAAATCACATGGCGATGTGAAGTAGATTATTGACTCTAGTGCAAGTGGGAGACTGAAGGAAATATGCCCTAGAGGCAATAATAAAGTTGTTATTTTATAGTTCCTTATATCATGATAAATGTTTATTATTCATGCTAGAATTGTATTAACCGGAAACTTGACACATGCGGAGATACATAGACAAAACACCGTGTCCCTAGTAAGCCTCTACTAGACTAGCTCGTTAATCAAAGATGGTTAAGTTTCCTACACATAGACATGTGTTGTCATTTGATGAACGAGATCACATCATTAGGAGAATGATGTGATGGACAAGACCCATCCGTTAGCTTAGCATATTGATTGTTCAGTTTTATTGCTATTGCTTTCTTCATGTCATATACATAGTCCTTCGACTATGAGATTATGCAACTCCCGGATACCAGAGGAATACCTTGTGTGCTATCAAACATCACAACGTAACTGGGTGATTATAAAGATGCTCTATAGGTATCTCCGAAGGTGTTTGTTGGGTTGGCATAGATCAAGATTAGGATTTGTCACTCCGAGTATCGGAGAGGTATCTCTGGACCCTCTTAGTAATATACATCATAATAAGCCTTGCAAGCAATGTGACTAATGAGTTAGTTACGGGATGATGTATTACGGAACGAGTAAAGAGACTTGCCGGTAACGAGATTGAACTAGGCATGAAAATACTGACGATCAAATCTCGGGCAAGTAACATATCGATGACAAAGGTAATAACGTATCTTGTCATTACGGTTTGACCGATAAAGATCTTTGTAGAATATGTAGGAACCAATATGAGCATCCAGGTTCCGCTATTTGTTATTGACCGGAGAGGTGTCTTGGTCATGTCTACATATTTCTCGAACCCATAGGGTCCGCACGCTTAACGTTCGATGACGATTTTGTATTATATGACTTATATGATTTGGTGACCGAATATTCTTCGGAGTCCCGAATGAAATCATGGACATGACGAGGAGTCTCGAAATGGTCAAGAGGTAAAATTCATATATAGTACGATAGTATTCGGACACCGGAAGTGTTCTGGGGGTACCGAGTACGTATCGGGTCACCGGAAGGGGTGCCGGTCAACCCCCGGCAAGCTATATGGGCCTAATGGCCAAGAGGGGAAACACACCAGCCACAAAGGGGCTGGTGCGCCCCCCCCCCCAATGGGCTAGCCAAATTGGAGAAGGAAAGGGGAAGGAGGAAAGGAAAAAAGGGAATAGGATTCCCCCTTCCCCCTCTTCCCTTCCTACTCCGAATAGGAATAGGAAAAGGGGGAGGCCAAATTGGGAGGTGCCCAAGTAGGATTCCTCCTACTTGGGGTGCCTGCTTGGCTGCCTCTCCTCCCCTCCAACCTCTATATATGAGCGGGGGGCACCGCTAGAACACAGAACAAACATTGTTAGCCCTGTGCGGCGCCCCCGTCCACAGTTTACGCGCCCGGTCATATTCATGTAGTGCTTAGGCGAAGCCCTGCGCGGATCACTTCACCATCACCGTCACCATGCCGTCGTGCTGACGGAACTCTCCCTTGACACTTTGCTGGATCAAGAGTTCGAGGGACGTCATCAAGCCGAACGTGTGCAGAACTCAGAGGTGCCATATGTTCGGTGCTTGATCGGTTAGAACGAGAAGAAGTTCGACTACATCAACCGCGTTGTGAAATGCTTCTGCTTTCAGTCTACGAGGGTATGTGGACACACTCTCCTCCTCTCGTTGCTATGCATCTCCTAGATAGATCTTGCGTGAGCGTAGGAATTTTTTCAAAATTGCATGCTACATTTCCCTACATAAGGTACTTGGCCTTGGTAAGGTGGCCATTTTCCAATGATAACTCTATCCAAAATGTTATGCTCATTGAATCTCTTGGCTAATATCTACTTTCTGTATCTAAACTAGCTGACTTCGGTTTCAATGTTCTATTTACTGAAGTAGATTGCCAAGTGTTTCAAAGAGATAATCACAATACGGTCTTTACCGGTATTTGTAGAGGTGACCTATACATTGTTGATTTCACTAAGAAAGCTCGACCTCGTACTTTCTTAATTGCTAAATCTTCTAAAGGTTGGTTATGGCATAGAAGGTTAGGTCATGTGGGCATGTGAAATCTTGATAAGCTTATTAAAGGAGATCATATCCTTGGTTTTAAAGATGTCATATTTGACAAGGATAGACTTTGTAGTGCTTGTCAAGCAGGAAAACGGGTTGGAGGAAGTCATCCCGTGAAGAACATCATGACCACGAGAAGACCACTTGAGCTACTTCATATGGATCTTTTCTGTCCCAACGCCTACAAGAGCCTCAGTGGTAACTCGTTCGGTTTGGTCATTGTTGACAATTTTTCAAGATTTACGTGGGTATTCTTTCTTGATGACAAATCGCAGGTCCAAAAGATCTTCAAGGACTTCTCTAGGAAGGCCCAAAACCATTTTTAAGTGAAGATCAAGCAGGTTTGAAGCGAGAATGGAACAGAGTTCAAGAACGCCAATGTGGATACCTTTCTTGACGAAGAAGGGATCTCACATGAGTTCTCGGCTACCTTCACACCTCAACAAAATGGAGTTGTTGAGAGGAAGAACCAGACACTTATCGAGATGGAAAGAACGATTCTTGATGAATACAAAACGACAAGACACTTTTGGGCAGAAGTAGTTGAGACAGCTTGTCATGCTATAAATCGACTATATCTTCACAAGCTTCTCGGAAAGACGGCATATGAGCTTCTCACTGGTTAAAAACCCCAAGTTGGATACTTTAGAGTATTTGGCTCAAAGTGTTACATCCTTGATAAGCATCGTCGCTCGAAATTTGCTCCTAAATGTCATGAAGGTTTCTTACTCGGTTATGGCTCAAACTCTCACACTTACCATGACTAGAAAATTTTCAGTGGAAAGGTTGAAGAGATGGTAGATGTGAAGTTTGATGAATCTAATGGCTCGCAAGTAGAGAAATTGCCAATTGATGTAGGAGACAAAGATCCCCTGGAAGCAATTCAAGATTTTTCTATTGGCAAGATTCACCCAACGGAGGTGAAGGAGACTACCTCTTCCGTTCACGTGGAAGCCTCAACTTCACATCAAGGTGAAACCACAAGTTGATTTGGAGGCATCCACAAGTGGAACACATCAAGATGGAGAAAATGAGGAAGTACAACAACATGAACCACCTCGACCTCCCTCTCCACCTCCACAAGAGGGCAACAATGCCAACAACAATGAACAAGGAGAAGAAGAAGAGGAGAATGAAGAGGATGTTCCACCCCAACCCAAACAAAAGCTCTCACGAGTTAGATAAAGAGTCACAAGAGACCATCCCGTCGAAAAAATCTTCGATGATATTCAAACCAGGAGAATTACTCGCTCTAAAACTCGTTTGGCTAATTTTTGTGAACACTACTCATTCATTTCTAATGTTGAACCTATGAAGTTTGAAGAAGCTCTTGAGAACCCGGATTGGGTGAATGTTGTGCACGAAGAGCTACACAACTTTGAGAGGAATCAAGTGTGGACATTGGTTGGAAAGCCAGACGACAATCACAATGTCATTGGAACCAAATGGGTGTTTCGGAATAAGCAAGATGAAGATGGACAAGTTGTACGCGACAAGGCATGTCTCGTCGCTCAAGGCTACATTCAAGTCGAAGGTATGGACTATGGTGAGACATATGCCCCCGTTGCTATACTTGAGTCCATACGCATCTTACTTGCTTATGCCAATCACTATGATATCACTTTATACCAAATGGACATTAAAAGTACTTTTCTTAATGGATAAATTGAGGAGGAGGTGTATGTTAAACAACCTCCCGGTTTTGTCAATCCTAAGAAACCTAATCATGTCTACAAACTTCACAATGCTCTTTATGGTATTAAACCAGCTCCTAGAGCATGGTACAAATGCTTGACCAAGTTTCTTATTAAAAAGGGCTTTTAAATTGGGAGGATTGATTCTACACTTTTTACTAGAAGGGTTAATGGTGAATTATTTGTGTGCCAAATTTATGTGGATAATATCATATTTGGTTCTGCTAACCCCCATTTTAGTGAAAAGTTTGGAAGGCTAATGTCGGAGAAGTTTGAGATGTCTATGATGAGTGAACTCAAATTTTTTCCTTGGTTCGGAAATCTAGCAAACTAAGGAAGGTACCTTTGTTTCTCAAACGAAGTATACCAAGGATCTTTTCAAGAAGTTCAACATGCAAGCAAAGGTATGGAAACACCCATGCCTACTAGTGGACATCTGTACTTGACTAAGGACGGAAAACCGGTTGACCAAAAGGTTTACCGCTCTATGATTGGTTCATTGTTATATCTATGTGCCTCCCATCCCGATATTATGCTAAGTCTATGAATGTGTGCACGATATCAAGCGGCCCCTAAATAGTGTCATCTTAAGGTCGTGAAAAGGATAGTGAGATACTTAATTCATACACGAAACTTTGGCATTTGGCATCCCAAGAGGTCATCTTTTGATCTTGTTCGCTACTCTGATTCGGACTATGCCGGTCACAAGGTTGATAGAAAGTCCACTTCGGGTACTTGCCAATTTCTTGGTAGATCCCTTGTGTCTTGGTCCTCCAAGAAAGAAAAGTATCCTTATGCACTGTCGAAGCGGAATACATTGCCGTCAGGTCATGTTGTGCTCAATTACATTCGATGACCCAAACCCTTAAGGATTATGGGATACATGTGAAACATGTTCCGTTGCTTTGTGACAATGAAAGTGCTATTAAGATTACTCCCAATCCCATGCATCACTCTCGAACTAAGCACATTGAAGTTCGTCAACATTTCATTTGAGATCATGTTGTTAAAGGAGACATCAAGCTTAAGCATGTTCGTACCGATAAGCAATTGGCGGATATATTCACCAAACCGCTTCATGAGAAAGTATTTTTCTATTTGACAGGTGAATTGAATATCATTTATGCCTCAAACTTGGAGTAGAAACTCCATTTGGATACATGCAAGGCATGAGCCTTTTCATGACTAATCCTTGATATTTCTCTTATGATGATAATCATATGTCTTGGATCTATACTTGTACCCTTGCATGTTATCTAACCCTTGTAGGTACTTGGATGAACCCAAATCTATGGGATTGCAAGTCACTCACATTTTGAGCAATCTCTACATCACCAAGTTCCTATGATATGGTTGTTGAATACAAGGAAGCATGAACTCACTCAACATACCCTTTGACTATATTTATACAAAAAAATTCATGATTGTCAAATTCAATACACAAGTGCTCTTCCTTGTAAGACTAACCCATGTAGGAAGATGAACTCAAACTACTAGTGGTGCTCCCAACTCTTTATGGACAACATCAACCTTGAGCATTCAACACAAGTTCTACTACATGATCAAGATCAACACCACAATCCAAGGTATGTCATTGCATCTTAGAGAAGCTTTGCCCCAAGTCATGAGTCAAAGAAACTCAACAAGATGTTAATACATCAAAATGCTTAAAAGAAAAATGGTAACCCCATTTTGAGCTTAAACGATGAGTATGACCTCGATCAAGTGCTATCACTTGACTCCTCAGTCAATATACTCTAACATAGGTGACTTTGTCGCCGACCCTTTCTAGATGAAGTTACCTAGTGTTTCCTTGCTAATTTGATTTTTCTTATGATTTTCTTGTCTTTATGTCACCCTCTAAAGCAAAAAAACTTCATCGAGACCTTTTTATTTCTTTTTGTTCTGTGGTACTATTTTAACTCATTGCAAATCTTTCTACTAATTCCTTGCAAATCCTTGTGAGATTTCATTTGCCAAGTGAGCTAACATGACAAAATATTTACTCTGTGTTGAACTCGATCCCTTCGATCCAAACCTATCGGTTCGATGGAAATACAAGGTCTCATTGTGAATAGTTCATCGGTACAACCGACATGGACAAACTCAGTTGCACCGATAAGTACCTTCTATGACTCTGTTATTTCAGAGCCACCGACGGAAAACGTATCAGCGTCACTGATTTCAACTCTGAGAAAATGTTTTGCCATTTTTTTCTTGCCTATTTTCTTCCGCTGCAATCAATGATTCTTTCCTCTATCAGCATCATAAGCTACTCACTGCCTTGAAGTGACTCTCCAGGACCACACCTACTTGACTCATGCTCCAAAAGTGCCCTTCTTGGAAATTGATGTCAAAGGGGGAGAGAGAGCACATCAAAGCTTATTAAATGAGCACATCTAAGCTCTTCTATAGATGCTTGTTAACAAAGAGGAGAGAAGTCACATGTCTTTAAGATGGGAAAGACATGTCAATATGTTTGATCTTAGCTATTGCTTGTTGCTCCGATTTTAGTTGCCTTTACCCTATTTTTTCTCTGATTATATCTCACTCTACCATCTCCCATTATCCAATATCAGATTCAGGGGGAGAAAGAGTCCATGCCTAGGGGGAGAAAAATCTATGGAATTCATTGCACATATTCAAATCTTTGGGGACATGTCTATATCTAAATCAATTACTCAGTACTCACCCATTACATGTCATCCCAGTCTTGGTACTTTTGTGGTTTTCTGAAACTGCTTTACTTAGGAGTGTTCTTGTGTTATCTAACCATGTTTTTCTCAAGTCCACTCTTTCCAAAGTCAGCTCAAGACGACAAGGTTAGTATATGCATCACACTCATGTGCATGATGATCTCTTGCTGGTGTACATATTGTTTGTAAGAGGCATTCATAAACATGGAGGTACTTTTCTAAATCATATCATTTGCTCTGATGCATATAGCCAAGATACATGTAACATTGCACTGCCATGATAATGCATTCATGTGTTAGTATATTCTATCTTCACATGATTGCATCCATGTAGGGGGAGCTTATTCATGTTACATGTCTCTCCAAAGTTTTACCTGCTATCCTTCATATCATTTACCTAAAGCTTTGATGTATGTTGTCATAGATTACTAAAAAGGGGGAGATTGAAAGCACAAGTGCTCCCTGGGTGGTTTTGGTAATTAATGTCAACATATCTCTTGTTGGACTAATGCCTTTATCTAGTGTATTTCACACAAGTTCAACAATGGCGTGGAAAGGACAAGAGGATGTGGAACCCTTCAAAATGCTAAGGACACATATTGGCAAAAGCTCAAGAGTCTTCATTTCTATTTTAGTCATCTGAACACATTGAGTCCATAGGAAAGCCAATACTGTTAAAAGGGGATGAGGTGTTGCTTAATGTCTTGCTTGCTCAAATGCTTAGTGATATTGCTCAAAATCCCCAACTACTTTCTCATTCCAAATATGTCAAAAACCTAAACTCCAACTCGGCCCCACTGATTCTTTCTATCCGTAGCCACCGAGTTCATATGACATAGCCACTGCAAGAAACCCTAACAGTTCGGTCACACCGATACGATCTCCGTCTCACCGAGATGGCCTTGCCAATACACTATTGCATGTTGCAATTATTTTGGTCTCACCGAAATAGCGATCGGTCTCACCAAGATGGCTTGACCAATTCTCCATTGCCCTATGATACGTCTCCAACGTATCTATAATTTTTGATTGTTACATGCTTTTATGTTATCATTCTTGGATGTTTTACAATCATTTTGTAGTAACTTTATATCATTTTTTGGGACTAACCTATTGACATAGTGCCTAGTGTAAGTTGTTGTTTTTTGCTTGTTTTTTACTTCGCGGAAAATCAATATCAAATGGAGTCCAAACGCAGGGAAAATTTTGGAGATTTTTCTGGACTAGAAGACACCTGTTGGGCCAAAGAAGTACCATAGGGGGATCCGAGGGGAGCACAACCCACTAGGGCGCGCCTAGGGGCCGAGGCGCGCCCTGATGGGTTGTGCCCACCTTGGTGGTCTCCCGCACCGCCTCTTTGCTCTATAAATACCCCAATATTCCAGAAACCCTAGGGGAGTCGACGAAAATCAATTCCAAACGCCGCAAGTTCCAGAACCACCAGATCCAATCTAGACACCATCACAGAGTGGTTCATCATCCTCATTGGTGCCTCTCCGATGATGCGTGAGTAGTTCATTGTAGACCTACGGGTCCGTAGTTAGTAGCTAGATGGCTTACTCTCCCTCTCTTTTGATTCTCAATACAATGGTCTCTTGGAGATCTATTTGATGTAACTCTTTTTTGCAGTATGTTTGTTGGGATCCGATGTACTTTGAGATTATGATCAGATCTATGTTTTTATCCATGAAAGTTATTTGAGTCTTTTGATCTCTTATATGCATGATTACTTATAGCCTCGTATTTATTGTTTGAATCTTTGGTTTAGTTAGGCAAACTAGATCGATTTTTCTTGCCATGGGAAGAGGTGCTTTGTGATGGGTTCGATCTTACGGTGCTTGATCCTAGTGACAGTAGGGGAACCAGCACGTATGTATTGTTGCTATTAAGGATAACAAGATGGGGTCTATTTCTACATAAATAGATCTTGTCTACATCATGTCATCATTCTTATTGCATTGCTCTGTGTCTCCATGAACTTAATACACTAGATGCATGCTGGATAGCGGTCGATGTGTGGAGTAATAGTAGTAGATGGAGGCAGGAGTCGGTCCAGTAATCTTGGGCGTGATGCCTATATAATGATCATTGCCTGGATATCGTCATGATTATTTGAAGTTCTATCAATTGCCCAACAGCAATTTCTTTACCCACCGTATGCTATCTTTCTCGAGAGATGCCACTAGCTAGTGAAATCTACGGCCCCCGGGTCTCTTCTTTATTATATTTGCCTTCGCGATCTATTTTTATTTGCTTTTATTTTCAAATCTATTAATACAAAAATACAAAAATACCTTGCTGCAATTTATTATTATTTATTTTATCTCACATTCCCGCAAGACCTATTTATCCAATCTACTACAATTTTACCTATCTTTTTACCCATGAGGGATTGACAACCCCTCTCTTACGTCGGATTGCAAGTATTTGTTCTTTGTGTGCTGGAGCCGTTTGCCTGGTGTTGCATGGTTCTCCTACTGGTTCGATAACCTTGGTCTCATCACTGAGGTAAATACCTACCGTAGCTTTGCTGCATCATCCCTTCCTCTTTGGGGAAATACCGACGTAGTTCAAGCCACATCAAAAGGAATTTCTCACGCCGTTGCCGGGGAGATATCATCAACATCTATCAGGTTCCTAATCAAAAATCTCATCTCCTTGCAATTTACATTATTTGCCATTGGCCTCTCGTTTTCATCTCTCCCACTTCACAACCATTTGCCATTTTATTCGCCCTCTTTTTCGTTTGCTTTTTTCTCGTTCGATCTCTTGTTTGCTATCTTTGCTTGTGTTGCCATGTGCCTTCTATTTTGCTTGCATCTTCGCTTGCTAAAAATCTATTGATATGGATCCTCATCCACTTGCTAATCTTTTTAAAAGATCCAATTATGAGGAACCAATTGCTAATGAATTGAGTTCACTAGATTATCTTTATGAAGTTTTGCTTGAGATTCGTGAATCTGAAAATATTGATGAAGTGTTAAACAAAGAAATTTATAAAGTGATTCATGATAGCTCCTTGAATGAAAAGCATGATTGCAATCATGTTATTATAAATTATGTTAATGTCAACTGTGCTAATGATATGCAAAACCCCAAGCTTGGGGATCCTAATTTTGATATGTCCACTACTGAAAGTGCGTTATATCGACAAGAGGGGGGTGAATAGGCGATTTTTATGAATTCATCACTCAGGAATATGCAGGTGAGGAAATTCCTTAGCGAAGAACTACTTGCAGCAGAATAAGTACTCAAAAGTAAACATAACAGAACACAAGCATGGTCATCATGATGAAATGAAGACAAGCACAGAGTACAGAAAGTGTAAACACAGGACAACACAGGATGAAGACAAACAGACTGAAGAAACTGAACTGAGGAAATTGAGAAAGTCTTCAGTCAAAGTCTTCAAACAGATATGAACAAGCACGCAACAACTGTAATGAGGAAATGAAAGAGTTGAGGAAATAGAACCAGTAAGCTTGGTGAAGACAATGATTTGGTAGACCAGTTCCAACTGCTGTCTCAGTTGTACGTCTGGTTGGAGCGGCTAGGTATTTAAACCTAAGGACACACAGTCCCGGACACACAGTCCTCACCGTATTATCCTTGAGCTAAGGTCACACAGTCCCAATCACTCGTAGTAAGTCTTCAGGTGACTTCCAAACCTTCACAGACTCGGTCACTCGGCGATCCACAATTCCTCTTGGATGCTCTAGTGGTTGTCAGGGGCGGCTATTTATAGCCTAGGGAGTAGCCCGACATGATAAGACATAAATGCCCTTCAATAATATGACTGTTAGGTGAGTAGATATTTTGGGACAGCTGGCGCGTAGCACAGCAACGGTCGGAAATTTGAGTATCAAATTCCTCAGGGCTATCATGTTCCTCACTGTGTAGGCAATCCGCACTGGTGAATTCCTAACTCCTCAGTCAGAACAAATTCCTCAGAGACCAGAAGAACTTCGTCTCTGTCACTGAAGAATATGACTGAACTGTATGAGATTTCCAATGGCTTCACTCGAAGGGATTGGTAAGTGTAGGATTTTGAGTTGAGCATCACATGGAAATTTTTCCTTAGTATTTCCTCGACCCCCTTTAACAGTACGGTGTTTCCTATGACTCAAGAAAGAGAAAATGAAACTACAAAAGCAAAAGTCTTCACGCTTCATGTTCCTCGAATGAATACCAAGTCTTCAAGGTCACACCAATTTCTTCACTTTCAAAGTCTTCAGAACGTCTTCAGAATTCCAAAGTCTTCAATCGAAGAACTTCATTTTTAGGGGTCGACTTTCTCCGTAAATATCAAACTCCTCACAGACTTATGGACCTATGTACACTCATAAACGTAGTAGTCCCTTAACCTATAAGTCTGCAATACACCAAAATCACTAAGGGGCACTAGATGCACTTACAATCTCCCCCTTTTTCGTGATTGATGACAATATAGGTTAAGTTTTCAACGGGGATAAACATATGAAGTGTAAATACTGATATTGAGGAATTTGAGTGCAAGATATAGAAGAACTCCCCTTGAAGATGTGCATAGTGAGGAATTTGCTTTTGAAGCAATGCACACTTGAAGAGTAGAATCATGGAGATCTCCCCCTATATCTTGTAATTCATACAGGCATTTGACATATAATATGAAGAATTTGAAATATGAAATATGGTGACTGATGTAATTCAGCATGCGTGCATTAACATATATGAGGAATAAGCATGCAGAAAATCACAGCAAAAGTATCAGGCCACCATAGAGTTTAAGTTTACAACTCGATCCAGCAAAGTCATTAGAAGAACGAGAGTTGTAACTTAGCAAAAAAAACGCCCATATAAGATAGACCCGCTTGAAGACTAACTCAAATTTCTCCCCCTTTGTCATCAAATGACCAAAAGGATCGAAAATGAGGACTAACGCCCCTGAAGAATATCATGAAGATGAAGGAGCGCCAGCGTTGTTGGGGTTGTTTGTTGTTGTAGGGCCTGCCGCAGTGTCGTCCAAGTCTTCATGCTCGTCGGTTTCGCGCGATGAAGAATATGAGCTGGCCACCAAGGAAGGAACCTTGACCTTCTTGTATTTCTTCGGTGGAGGAGCAGACCAGTCAAAATCTTCCTTGAGACCCATGTTCTTCAGATCTTCTTCACCATATACATGTGACAGAATAGCCCAGGTGCGACCGAAGACTTCATGGAGGTAGTAATGGTTTTTCTTCACTGCATTATGTCTAGCAGTCATGTTGTGAAGAATAGAACCAAACTGACGCTTGACCCATTTATGGTTTCGATCCACCTTCTGGTGAAGACTAAGGAGCAGCTCATGGTCAGTCATCACTCGTGGAGCTGTGGCTTGAGGAGTAGACATGGGAGCATTGGCAGCAGAATCATGTGTGGCAGAGTCATCATTGGTGGAATAAGATGCAGCTTTGTGAAACTGACCATCCAATGGATGAATGCCTCCATCAATAACAGCTGGTGCCTTGCCCTTTTCATCAGATGAGGAATAGGTCCGCTTGAGGACTTCGATTGGGGGCAAGTAGCTGAGGTGATTCTGAAAATTAGCCTTGTAGTTGAGTGAAGACCTTGTTCTGTGGAATCTCATGATCCAAGGAGCATAAGGCTTCAGCTCAAACGGAGAGAGAGCGACATTGGCCAGAGTCCTCATGAAGAAATCATGATAGTTGACAGGGATGCCATGCATGATGTTGAATAGCAGATTATTCATGATGCCAACGACCTCATCATTCAAGTCGTCGCCTTTGATTGGACTCATAGTCTTCGTCAAAATGTGATAGACTGTTCTTGGCACATAGAGCAATTCCCTCACGAGGAATTTGGTCCTTAGGGCTTGACCAGGTTTCAGAGGCTTCATAAGAACTTGCATATAATGGGCAGTCAGTTCAGTCTCTTGGTACAGGCAACGAGCTCCTTCAGGTGGAGGACTGATGGGCAGGGCGTGAAGTAATTCAGAGGCCAGTGCCTTATAGTGAGTGTTTTCGGTCATCTAGTCCAAAACCCAGGAGTTCACACCGTTAGCATCTCCTGTGATGTGCAGTGTTGCATAGAATTGAAGAATGAGATCTTCATTCCAATCAACTATGTCTGTGCAAAAGTTGAGGAGGCCTGCGTCATGAAGCACACTGAGGACAGGTGAGAAGCATGGTAGTGATTCAATGTCCACATCTTCTTCTTCCATTTCTTCAACGCCGGCCTCTTCAGCGGTGAACTGAGGCATAGGCGAGGAGACAATTGGTGTTGAAGGGATTGCATGCACATCAATTTCTTCATCCAACTACTCTGACGAAGCAGCAGAAGGAATCTCTTCATCGGATTCACTTGGAATCACATAATCTTCATAAAAAAGAACAAGGTCCTTTGATGGCATGGTTGTGATAGGAACGGCATCAATTGGGTTGTCGAATGAGCTAGTCAATGGCTTCATCTTCTTCGGAGCTGAAGAATGTGATGAAGTTGATGCGTTCCTTTTCTTCACTGCTGCACGCTCTGCAGCCTTGGTCTACTTCACATCTGATGCAGATGGAAGGATCGGAGTTGGTGTAGGCGCAGGAGGAGCAGAGGAATTTGGTTCAATTTCTTCAGGAACAACTGATGCAGTTGCCCTGACTTCTTCATTTTCTTCAGGCGCACCACTAGTGGATGCCCTGGCAATTTCTTCAGGGGTTGGAATGCAGTCATCAGCCCTGGTGCTTTGAGTTTCTTCAGCAGCCTGATTGTCATCAGCGGTGCTGGCATTTTCTTCAGTCGGCTGAGCAGATGCTTCAGCCTGAGGATTTTCTTGTTGCCTTGGAGCTGCAACATTGGAAGTGAGCTTTTCAGTCAACTTCACAAACCTTACTTTGGCTCCAAGCCAATCAGCACGGTATGCGTCAAATTCATCACTGAGTTTCTTGATCTCAGATTGAATAGTGACAAGCTCTTCAGTTGTCATAGAGACAACATTTTTATTCAGGAAGCGCTCCTTCCTGTACTGCGCTTTCTTGATCTGCCTGGCGTTTTCAAATTTCCATTTCTCTTCTTGAATGAAGGCAGTCAGCATATGACTATGGCCAGGTGTTAGCTTGAAACCAGGCATAGGACTGTTGGGGTACTTGTGCTAGAGATCAATGTAGTCAAGGATCAACTTCGGATCCAGAAGAAAAGGCACATTGCTGCCTTTGGCTTTAGCGGCCTTGACCTGCCTACTCTGATGATTTATGCAAGTTCATCATCATCAGCTTTGTCTTCATCAGACGGCACTTGGAAGGCGACCTGCTTCTTGTGAGGACTTGGGCGAGAGCCACGTCCAGCAGTGGCCTTTGCCTTCAGCAGAGAGGGTCTTGTTGAAGAATTTGGTGCAGCTGAGGAACTAGTAGAAGCTCCTGAGGCAATAGAGATGCCTGTCATCCTGTGGCACGTGGCAAGGTGCACAGGTGCAGAGGATTTGGTCGGAGCAGCTGAGGACTTTGGCGGAGGAGCTGAGGACTTTGGAGCGGGAGCAGCATGAGGAGTTGGCCGTGAGGGCTTTGAAGATTCTGGCCGTGAGGGCTTCGAAGATTCTGGCCGTGAGGGCATTGCTGAGGAACTAGGCCGTGAGGGCATTGAGGGTGAAGCACTTGGCTTATGAGCAGGCTTCTTTGCCATGGCCTTCTTCCGCTTGCTAGCAGAGGCCTCAGCAGTGGCAGCAGCAGCAGGAGAGTCTTCGTTGAATTTCCTCACTGCTTCTCTTGCTTGTTTGGCCAACTTGGCCTGGCGCTTGGCCCATTCATTAGGATAATCCTCACCGTGCTTGAGGCTGGTGGGATCTGCTTCTTGGCCAGGTGCCAATGGAGGTCTTGGGCATGGAGGATTGAGAGCGAATTTCTTCATGTACTTGGGAGTAACATACCTGTACTCCCTCCACTCTCTTGCCCATCTCCTCTCTATTCTTTGAATGCGCACCTTGCGCTGATTTTTTTTCCTCTTTGCCAAACATGGCCTCATCTGGAGTGCAATAATCTTTGTATATGTCATCAGGGATCTCGAAAGCAGTGTTGACCTTAGGCCTCTTTCCTTCCTTCTGTGGCTTCTTTCCATCAGCCATTTTCTTCAGCTAAGGAATTTGGACAATTGAATTCTCTGAAGATGTATGCAAATTTTCTAAGAGGAATGCTGCAAATGAGTTAAGTTGATGAGAACCTAGTGATTCAGCAGCTGACATGCGTACCTGTGAACAGAGTATAGTTGCGAGGAATTTGGAGAGGTCATATGCGTTCTTAGAGGTTTTTCAAAAAGAACAAGTTTGAGGAATTTGACCTGATGAGTCTTGAAGAATTTCACTAAGCGTTCTTTGTCTTAGGTTCCAGAGTTGTACAGATCAGAAATCCACACAATTAAGGAATCTTGAAGAAAAATATAGCTTAGAGAAACGAATCAAGAACAGATGACATGTGAGGTGTTCAGTGTGTGAAGAATTTGAAGAATAAACACCTTTGAAGATTTTGTAGAAATTTGTCGAATCAAAGAGGGTAGTAAAAGTAACTTTTAATTACCCTGGATGAAGAACACGACGAACTGAGAGGTGTAGATGTGAATTTCGTCAGTTCAGATCTTCCACGCCATAACTCAGCTGAGGAAGACAGCTACGGCGGCGGCGGAGTGAAGAAATCCGTAGCCGGCGCGAGTACGACGGCGACGAGGTCGAGGCAGTGAAGCTCTTCCTCACCGGCGACGATGAAGTAGCGGCGGCACTAGGGTTTGAGAAGCTCAAGCTGGCGTGAGGTCGAGCAGGGTAAAAGAGAAGTGAGGAAGGGGAGGCGTATTTATAGCCACGGTGAAAAACTGTTCGCCCGAAGAAATTGGACGAACGTGCCCCTGACCCTTCTCATTCGCTTGACATGTGTCACCCATGTACTGAGAAGTGGAGATCTTGGGTGAATAGATAAGTATTTCATGGAATGCGGAACGGTTTGAGAGGCAAAGCCGAAAATTTAGATAAGATAAGTTAAAAGTTCCATTCGCAAATTCTTCAGCTGACAAGGACAAAGTGATGATTTTGAACGAGTTTCAAATAGAACGCACATGAAGAATTTGTGAATAGATTGGGTTGAGTTTAGCATAGAGGGGGAAGGGTCCGATCACATTCACTTAGCAGAAAAAGCAACTTGAAGAAATAGCAATAATTGAATGCTGTAGAGGACATAAACACACACACACACACACACACACACACACACATATATGTATATAACCAATGAAGAAAAAAACGACAGAAATGGTGAAGACAATGCAAAGTTGAAGAACATGAACAACTGAGGCATTTCAAAACTGAGGAAAAACTCAAATTGAAGATTTTCAACTTTTGGTGGTGGCGTGACCCACCGTATAAGAATGATGATTTCAGACACCGCGTACAATTGTCGTAGGGCTCTGAGAATCAAATTCTTCGTTAATTTCTTCACACTTAGATTGTTAGTCTTCATTGATTGAAGAAAAACTTTTCTTCATGTGTTGCACATCTAAGTCATCAATTTTGCATAAGTGTTAGGATGAGTGTCCTTCTCAAAGAACATTCGAAGATTCTAGGATATTTAGCTCACACCGCAGCTTGCTAAATCTCTTCTCATCCAAGGGCTTTGTGAAGATATCGGCTAGCTGTTCTTCAGTCTTCACATGCTCAATAGAAATGTCGCCCTTCAACACATGATCACGAAGAAAATGATGACGAATCTGAATGTGCTTTGTCTTCGAGTGCTGAACTGGGTTGTGAGCAATCTTGATGGCACTCTCGTTGTCACAGAAGAGAGGCACATTCTTCACGTTGACGCCGTAGTCCTTGACAGTTTGCTTCATCCACAGCAATTGAGCACAGCAAGAACTAGCAGCAATGTACTCAGCTTCAGCAGTAGACAGTGATACACAGTTTTGTTTCTTCGAGGACCAATAGACCAAAGATCGTCCAAGGAAATGGCATGTGCCTGATGTTGACTTGCGGTCCACACGATCACCAGCATAGTCAGAGTCTGAATATCCAATGAGATCAAAAGCCGAGCCCTTGGGGTACCATAGTCCAAGTGTTGGTGTGTGAGCTAGATATCGAAGAATATGTTTCACAGCCTTATGGTGTGATTCCTTCGGTGTAGGTTGAAATCGGGCACACATGCAAACACTATGCATAATATCTGGCCTAGATGCACATAAATACAATAGAGAACCAATCATGGAGCGGTATACCTTTTGATCGAAGTCAATACCATTTTCATCAGTGCATAGATGGCCATTTATGGGCATAGGAATTTTGACCCCTTTGCAATCTTGCATGCCAAATTTCCTCATTACATCCTTGAGGTACTTCTCTTGAGATATGAATATTCCATTGCGCTGTTGACGAATTTGAAGACCTAAGAAGAATTTCAACTCTCCCATCATAGACATTTGATATTCTTCACTCATCATATAGGCAAATTCATCACTGTAACGTTGGTCAGTACAGCCAAAGATAATATCATCAACATATATTTGGCACACAAACAATTCACCATCATAAGATTTAGTGAAAAGAGTAGGATCAAGTGAACCGGGTTGGAAGCCTTTCTTGATGAGTAATTCCTTCAAAGTATGATACCACGCCCGAGGGGCCTGCTTGAGGCCATAGAGGGCCTTATTGAGTCTGAAGACTTTGTCAGGATGCTTTGGATCTTCAAAACCTGGGGGTTGAGCAACATATACTTCTTCCTCAAGCTTACCATTGAGGAATGCACTTTTCACATCCATTTGATATAAAGTGATATCATGATGGTTAGCATAAGCAAGTAATATGCGAATAGCCTCAAGTCTAGCAACAGGTGCAAAAATTTCATTGAAATCGATTCCTTCAACCTGTGTGTAGCCTTGAGCTACAAGTCGTGCCTTATTCCTCACCACAAGGCCATTTTCATCTTGCTTGTTGTGGTAGATCCACTTTGTGCCAATGATATTATGCTTATGAGGATCTGGATGTTTGACCAGTTCCCAGACGTTGTTGAGCTCGAATTGATGTAGTTCTTCTTGCATAGCTTGAATCCACTCAGGCTCCAAAAATGCTTCATCTACCTTAGTGGGCTCTGTGATAGAGACAAAAGCAAAGTGCCCACAAAAGTTAGACAAATGTGAAGCTTTTGAGCGTGTCAGAGGACCTGGTGCTTCAATGTCATCGATGATTTTCTCAATCTGCACTTCTTTTGCAACGCGAGGATGAGCTGGTTGTCGTTGAGGAATTTGATCAGCATTTTCTTCAGGACCATTTTCCTCAGCACCATTTTCTTCAGGTGCATCAGCTCGACGTTCTTCATGTTCTGGAATGAATTCTTCAGCAGATTCTTCGGTCGGAATGACATCCTCAGTAGCCTTGAACTTGATAGATTCCTCAGGTGCTGGTTCATCTATCACAGAAGGTAGGTGCTCTCTTTGCGAGCCATTAGTTTCATCGAACCGCACATCTACAGTTTCAAGAACCTTGTGAAGAACGTTGTTGAAGACTCTGTAGGTGTGCGAGTCCTTTCCGTAACCAAGCATGATACCTTCACGTGCTTTCGGTGCAAATTTAGAGTTGTGATGAGGATCTCTAATCCAACATTTAGCACCGAAGACTTTGAAATAACTCACATTGGGTTTCTTGCCAATGAGGAGTTCATATGCAGTCTTCTTGAAGAATTTGTGAAGATATACTCTGTTGATGATGTGGCACGCAGTATCAATTGCCTCAATCCAGAAACGACGAGGCGTCTTGTATTCATCAAGCATAGTGCGAGCCATCTCAGCAAGAGTTCTGTTCTTGTGCTCCACGATGCCATTCTGCTGAGGAGTATAAGGAGCAGATAACTCATGAGTAATACCGAGTTCATCAAGATAGTCATCAAGACCAGAGTTCTTGAACTCAGTTCCATTGTCACTTCTGATGTGCTTGATCTTCACACCAAAGTTGGTTGAAGCCCTCGAAGAAAATCATTTGAAGACTTCCTGCACTTCATGTTTGTAAGTAACAATGTGTACCCATGTGTAACGAGAGTAATCATCAACAATAACAAAGCCATATTGAGATGCTTCATTTGAAACTGCAGAATAATGACTAGGACCAAAAATATCCATGTGAAGCAATTCAAATGGTCGAGTAGTGGTCATGATAGTCTTCGCTGGATGCTTGGCCTTGGTCATCTTTCCAGCTTCACAGGCTCCGCACAAGTGATCCTTGAGGAATTTGACATTCTCAATGCCAATGACATGCTTCTTCTTCGCAAGCGTGTGCAAATTCCTCATGCCTGCATGACCAAGTCGTCGATGCCATAGCCAGCCTTCTGAAGCTTTTGCAAGTAGGCACACGGATGGTTGTGGTCCTGTAGAGAAATCAACAATATACAAGTCTCCTCTCCTAAAGCCTTCGAAGACTTTGGAATTGTCAGCTTCCATGATCACAACACAATGATACTTGCCAAAGACAACAACCATATCAAGATCACAAAGCATTGAGACAGACATGAGGTTGTATCCTAAGGACTCGACAAGCATGAATTTGTCCATGTGTCGATCCTTTGAGATCGCAACCTTACCTAGACCCAATACCTGACTTTTTCCTTTGTCTACGAAGATGATATGCTTCACATGCGATGGAGATAAGGGAGCATCCATCAATAGATTCTTGTCACCAGTCATGTGATTTGTACATCCACTATCGAGGACCCACTCATTGGATTTGGGTTGATCATCCTGCAGATGAATTAGTGCAACTTACGAACTCATATACTTCATCAGTGAAGAATATGACATCAATTCATCAGATCAATTTCATCAAGCAATGGAACAGATAAAACAGTATGAGGACGTGAGAAATGAAGGTTCATTTCTTCATGATTAGCCTGCGTCCTTTCAGGCACTCTCAGGTCTCCAACAAATTCTTCAGACGTTTAAGTACGTCTGGAGACCTGACCCTGCATAAGAGATTAGTTCTTTTTCTTCACCACCCACATCTGAAGGGGTGGCAAAGAGTTCATCACTCTGCGAGCTCCATACGAGAAAGGCGGCATAGAAGCCAGTCCATTTCGTTTCACATAAGAGGAGCTAGGATAAGCATATGAATAAGCATATAAATTCTTCGAGGACTTATGAACATAATGGTTAGAAGAATACTGCTCATATTCATAGCCCTTAGCTCTTCCGTGCGAAAACAGAGGGGTTAGCACGATGATGATCATATGAGGACTTTGATCCTTTTGAGGAATTTGATCCACGTGAGGAATTTGGTACGTATGAGGACTTGGATCCATATGAAGAATTTGGTCCATATGAAGAGTTTGACCTGGGGTTCCTATTCTTCACAGGTGGTGTCATGATGACATTCACCTGAAGATTTTCAAGGCACCTTTTGGGAACCCAAATTTTCTTCATAGGGGAACCGTTCCTGTAGTTAGTGCCAACATATCTAGCAAATACTTCACAATTCTGAATTTTGAACAGTTTATAGTTGGAGTCAATTGACTCATCAGAAGAATGAGGAGATTCACATGTAAAGCCAGATAGATTAGATGGATCTACTGGAGGTCCCTTTGCAGCAACCCATGAGGTCTTGGGGTACTACTCAGGCTTCCAATAAGTACCATCAACATTGAGTTTCCTCTCAAAGGCAATACCCTCTTTCCTAGGGTTCCTATTGAGGATCTGCTTTTTAAGCACATCACAAAGAGTCTGATGCCCTTTGAGGCTTTTGTACATGCCTGTCATGTACAATTCCTTCAACCCTGCATCATCAGTGATACTAGCAATGTCCTCAGATGAGGAATTAGTGATAGCAGAGACAGTTGAAGAATTTGTAGCATTAGAAGCATTTGAACATTCAGGTGAAGAATTAGCAGATTCACGTTCAATGCATTTCAAACATGGAGGAACAAATTCTTCCTGAGCAGCGCTGATTTGTTCAGCAAGTAATGAATCACGCTCCTTCTGAAGATCTTCATAACTCACTCTTAGCTTTTGAAGATCTTGCTTTCTTTGAAGAAATTCATGAGAAAGCTTCTCATGATCAGATAGGAGAGTGTTATGATGGCCTTGAAGGTTGTCAAACGTAGACTGAAGTCTCTAAAGATTTTTAGTCAAGGTTTTAGTGTGATCCATTTCTTCACCCAACATATCATCACTTTTTTCTAGCATGCTTTGAACCTTTTCAAAAGCCTTTTGTTGTTTCACAGAAATCTTAGCAAGTTTAGAGTAGCTGGGCATGAGGTTTTCATCAGATTCATTCTCACTTGATTCAGAGGAGGTATATTTGAGTACCATGGCACCCTTTGCCATGAAGCAATAGGTGGGAGCATAGTCATCATTGCCTTCATCAGCCTTCTTGGTGGAGCCATTTTCTTCAGAGTTGAAGATAGACTTGCTGACAAACGCAGTAGCGAGAGCTAGACTTGCCACACCAGACTCAGACTCCTCAGATGCCTCCTCTTCCTCATGTTCCTCAGATTCAGCCTCAGAGTCCATTTCCTTGCCAATGAATGCCCGAGCCTTCTTGGAGGTGCTCTTCTTGTGAGACGAACACTTCAAGGATTTTGATGATGAAGACTTTGAAAATTTCGTCTTCTTCTTCGCATCATCAGAACTGTAATCCTTGTATTTCTTCTTCTTTGATTCCTTTTCCCACTGAGGACAATCTTGAATGTAGTCACCAGGTTTCTTGCACTTGTGGCATAGCCTCTTCTTGTAGTCACTGGATGAGGAATCATTGCTCCTTGAGGATTTTCCAAATCGACCACGTCTTGAGAACCTCTGGAATTTCTTCACGAGCAGTGCTAGCTCCTGGCTCAGTTCTTCAGGATCACCAAGGCTACTACCAGAATCTTCACCTTCAGATTCAGAGACAGTCTTGGCCTTTAGGGCATGTGATCTGCCATAGCTCGAACCATAGAGATCTCTCTTTTCAGCAAGCTGGAACTCATGAGTATTTAGCCTCTCGAGGATATCAGCGGGATCAAGTGACTTGTAGTCAGCACGCTCTTGTATCATCAGTGCCAGAGTATCAAATGAGGAATCAAGCGATCTCAGCAATTTTTTCACCACCTCATGGTCTGCGATGTCAGTGGCACCAAGTGCTTGAAGCTCATTTGAGATGTCAGTGAGGCGATCGAAGGTTTGTTGAACATATTCATTGTCGAGTCTTTTGAAGCGGTTGAAGAGATTGCGAAGAACGTCAACTCGAGAGTCACGCTGTGTTGAGACTCCTTCATTCACTTTGGACGGCCTATCCCAGATAAGCTTGGCAGTTCCCAAAGCACTCACTCTTCCATACTGCCCTTTGCTCAGATGACCACATATGATGTTCTTCGCTTGAGAATCGAGTTGCTTGAATCTCTTCACATCAGTAGTGTTCAGAGAAGGTGTGACTGAGGGAACACCATTTTCCACAACATACCAGAGATCGTTATCAAGTGCCTCAAGATGCATACGCATCTTATTCTTCCAGTAGGGGTAGTCCGTCCCATCAAAGGTAGGACACCCAGCTGAGACCTTGATCATACCTGCGGTCGACATAACTAAAACTCCAGGTGGTTAAACCAAAATCACACAGAACAAGGGAGTACCTTGCTCTGATACCAATTGAAAGTGCGTTATATCGACTAGAGGGGGGGTGAATAGGCGATTTTTATGAATTCTTCACTGAGGAATTTGCGGGTGAGGAAATTCCTTAGCGAAGAACTATTTCCAGCGGAACAAGTACTCAAAAGTAAACATAACAGATCACAAGCATGGTCATCATGATGAAATGAAGACAAGCACAGAATACAGAAAGCGTAAACACAAGACAACACAGGATGAAGACAAACAGACTGAAGAAATTGAACTGAGGAAATTGAGAAAGTCTTCAGTCAAAGTCTTCAAACAGATATGAACAAGCACGCAACAACTGTGATGAGGAAATGAAAGAGTTGAGGAAATAGAACCAGTAAGCTTGGTGAAGACAATGATTTGGTAGACTAGTTCCAACTGCTGTCTCAGTTGTACGTCTGGTTGGAGCAGCTAGGTATTTAAACCAGAGGACACACAGTCCCGGGCACACAGTCCTCACCGTATTCTCCTTGAGCTAAGGTCACACAGACCTTGCCCAATCACTCGTGGTAAGTCTTCAGGTGACTTCCAAACCTTCACAGACTCGGTCACTCGGCGATCCACAATTCCTCTTGGATGCTCTAGACCATGACGCCTAACCGTCTGGAAGAAGCACAGTCTTCAAAGGTAACAAGCGTCGGATCCACGCAGGATCAATCTCTTCCGTGATGCTCAATCACTTTGGGTTTGTAGGTGTTTGGGTTTGGGTTTTCCTCACTCGATGATTTTCGCTCAAAGTCCTCGGAGGATGGGATGCTCTCAAATGACAAGTGTCAGTTTCTCTCGAAGCAGCCAACCAGCTAGTGGTTGTAGGGGGCAGCTATTTATAGCCTAGGGAGCAGCCCGACATGATAAAACAAAAATGCCCTTCAATAATATGACCGTTAGGTGAGTAGATATTTTGGGACAGCTGGCGCGTAGCACAGCAACGGTCGGAAATTTGAGTATCAAATTCCTCAGGGCTATCATGTTCCTCACTGTGTAGGCAATCCACACTGGCGAATTACTAACTCCTTAGTCAGAACAAATTCCTTAGAGACCAGAAGAACTTCGTCTCTGTCACTGAAGAATATGACTGAACTGTATGAGATTTCCAATGGCTTAACTCGAAGGGATTGGTAGGTGTAGGATTTTGAGTTTAGCATCACATGGAAATTTTTCCTTAGTATTTCCTCGACCCCCTTTAACAGTACGGTGTTTCCTGTGACTCAAGAAAGAGAAAATGAAACTACGAAAACAAAAGTCTTCACGCTTCATGTTCCTCGAATGAATACCAAGTCTTCAATGTCACACCAATTTCTTCACTTTCAAAGTCTTCAGAAAGTCTTCAGAATTCCAAAGTCTTCAATCGATGAACTTCATTTTTAGGGGTCGACTTTCTCTGTAAATATCAAACTCCTCACAGACTTATGGACCTGTGTACACTCATAAACACATTAGTCCCTTAACCTATAAGTCTTCAATACACCAAAATCACTAACGGGCACTAGATGCACTTACAACTACTTATTGCTATGATCATGCTTGGGGTGATTCTTCTTGTGATCTTGAAAATTTATTTAAGCCTCATGATGAATATGATATTGATAATAATATTTGCAATAATATTGAAAGTGGGTTTGGAAGAGTGTCAAATCTAGGTAATAATGATCCCACTACTTTGGAGAATTATCATTTTTATGAAAATTTTGATAAAAGTGGGCTTGGAGAGGTCATGATTTTATTTGATGATAATCCCACTATTTTGGAAGAGTGTCAACTTTGCATGCATGTGGATCATGAAGAGAATATTTTATGTGATAGTTATATTGTTGAATTTCATTATGTTCCTTCATGTAATTATTATGAGAGAGTAAAATATGGTTGTATAAATCTTCATGTTACTAAATTACATCTCGATATGTTGAGATCGTCAATGTTTTATTCCTTTTCTTTTCATGTGTTAGATGTTTATTGTCTTGATAATTTGTTTGCTTATAAAATTCCTATGCGTAGGAAGTATGTTAGACATAAAAGTGTTTGTCATATGTTTCATGATGTTTTCTTTGTGATTTAATTCTTGTCTTTCATGCGAGCATCATCAAAATTATCAATGCCTAGCTAAGGGCATAAAATGATAGCGCTTGTTGGGAGGCAACCCAATGAATAAAATTTATTTCTGCCTTTTTCTTTCTATTCTTGAGTGTTTGCACAATTATGCTACTATTAGGAATGTTTTTTTATGTTTTAATTAATGTGTGTGCCAATCAAAGCCTTTTGGATCATGTTGGGTGATAGTTGCTTTGATCTTGTTGAAAAATAGAAACTTCTGCGCTCAGAAAAATAATTTTAATAAATCATAGAAACGTTCTTTTGCTCTGAATTTTTTTACACAGGAGTGATATACAAATTTCCCATGTTGTCCTAATGTTTCAGAATTTTTGGAGTTACAGAAGTATCGAAAGTTCTCATATTGCTACGCACTGTTCTATTTTTGACAGATTCTGTTTTCTTTGCGTTCTGTGCTTATTTTGATGAATCTATGGACTTTTTCGGGGGTTGAGCCATAGCAAATTTGGAATACAGTAGATATGATGCAAAAATAAAATATGAATGGGTTTGCAACAGTAACTATAGTAGTGATTTGCTATCTTATACTAACGGATCTCACGAAGGTTTTTTTGAGTTTTGTGTGATTGAAGTTTTCAAGTTTGGGTGAGATCACGATGAATGAAGGAATAAGGAGTAAGAAGAGTCTAAGCTTGGGGATGCCCATGGCATCCCAAGCTATTATCTAAAGAGAACCAAGCAACTAAACTTGGGGATGCCCGAGTGGCATCACCTCTTTCTTCTAACGACCATCGGTATTTTACTTGGAGCTATATTTTTATTCAACACATCATGAGTTTTGCATGGAGCGTCTTGTATGATATGAGCCTTTGCTTGTTTTTCTTTTTATTTTTAGTCTTGAATCCTCGCTGGACACACCGATTTGAGAGAGCCAAACATATGCTATCACTTGTTAGAATTGCTCTAGTGCTTCACTTATATCATTTTGAGCATGGTGTGCTTTAGTATTTCTGAAGAAATGATCTCATGCTTCACTTAGATTTATTTGAGATTTAGTAAAAAATTTAAAAAATTCTGTCTTGCTTCACTTAAATTATTTTGAGAGAAGAAAAATTTTATGTTCTCAGCATTCTGGGACTCGGGGTACCCAGACTTGCCTGCCTGCGGCCCACGACGTGGTTCCATCGACGGCCTGGTACGGCCCACCTTCAGCATCAACAACTCAAGACCCTTGCGAGGGGCCAAGCCTCATGAGCCGGACGACACCAAGACCTCCAAGAGGAGCGGCCTCCTCAGGCTGGCTCCTAAGGGGCGGAGATTTCTATGCAAGCCTCACCTTGTGAGGTTTAGATGACGTGAGCCGTGACGACCAAGGCCAGGCGGGCGCCAGCGGGTGCAGGACAGCAGTTTCCTCTTTGGTGCTAAGGAGGCAAGCGCAGGCGCGGAGTCTAGAGGAATCAGCCAAAGGTTTCCATTCCCGTGCAACAAGACCAAGACCGCCAGGACGACAGGATGGAGGTAATCGCGTAGCCCACCACAGCATCACGACCAGAGGCTTTTGTAGGCGAAGACTACTTTTGTCAGGATAAGATGTACTAGTTGTCTCTCTTCGAATTTGGCCATTGTGGGATCCCTTCCCGCCTCCATTTCGGGGGAAGAGGACCAAGGCCACTATAAATAGGACCTAGGCACCACCGTAGATCAGAACCGGGCGGATCATTCAGATCATCCTCTCCCCCTCCAGCTCAACAACACACCTCCTGAGGTCGTTCTTCGACTGTACTAGTTCATCCTAAGCCCACCTCGAGGCCAATCCACCACAAAGCAGGAGTAGGGTTTTACACCGCAAGGTGGCCCGAACCTGGGTAAACTGCCATGTCCCATTTCCTTCCTGTTCATCGACCTAGGTCGTGAGATTGGCGAGTAGGCAGACTAGGGAGGTTGAGCTCTTCGCACGCACCCCAAAGTTCGAATCTATCAAGGTTTTGCGGAGCCCGAAATCTGACATTTGGCGCGCCAGGTAGGGGTGCGTCGGAGCCTCTATTCCTCCGGTCGATTCGCCACCGTTTCTCCGTCCCCATGGCTGATGCTCATCGAGTTCGTGCTGAGTGTCGGGCCGCCCTCGCCGCCCACATCACCCAGACAGCGCCTACAGGAAATGGTGCTCCCCGCCGTTCCCCGTCGCCAGTGGCGAACGCTGCCACCGGCCCCGTGGGCCATGAGCAGCAGGCTTCATTGTTGCATCCTTCTGTGCGGCGAGATGGGCGCACCGCCACTCCATCGCTGAGCCCGGCCGCTGCTTCGTCGTCTCATGCTCGTCGCGAGCCGGCGAACGCGTAGGCTGCGTTGCTCATAACACATGAGCTCCTGCTCTATCGCCCCATCGACGACCTCTATGAGGACTAGTTGGACCGCATCACCGAGCTCGTAAGCGCCGCCGGGGAGGCCCCTGCATCGTCCAGCTCGCTGCCTCCCCCACCGCCTCTCGCATTCGACGTGGCCCACGGCACGCCTCCTCCACCTCCCAGACAAGACGTCGCCCTCGAGCCAAGGCGTGAGGATCCACGGCGCGACCCGCTGCGTAGGGCGCCGGCGCGTGACGAGGAAAGACGCCAAGTGGTGCAGCGGCCGAAAGGAGATCCGCGTGCGCTCCCAACACCGCCACGTCAAGACCGCGCGCCACCTGCGGTGGTGGCGCGCGAGTGCCAAGATCAGGCTCCACCTCTATGGCAGGCTCCCGTAACCACAGTGGGATGCCGCGCGTTCACTCCGGAGATGCGCAGCGTCGTCTGGCCAGGGAAGTTCAAGCCCGACCTGCCTCCACGCTATGACGGCACCCCGACCCTGCCGAGTTCCTGCAGCTCTACGAGCTGAGCATTGAGGCGGCCAATGGCGACGAGAAGGTTATGGTGATCTGGTTTCCCATGGCCCTCAAAGACGACGCATGCTCTGGCTGCTGAACCTCCCCGCGGGGTCGATCTCCTCCTGGACGAGACATGAGAGCATTTCGTCGCCAACTTCCACGGCACGCGCGACCGCCCACTTGCTGCGGGTGACCTGCAGGGCATCAAGAAGCAGCCAGGAGGGACCTTGTAGAAGTACATCCAGCGCTTCAATGATGTTCGTCTCAAGATCCCCAAGGTGTCGGATGAGGCCATCATCTCGGTGTTCACTGATGGCGTCCACGATGTTAAGATGAAGGAGGAGCTCGCCATACACGAGGACCTGCGCACTGCTCTAGAGATGTTCAACATTGCAACCAAGTGTGCGGGAGCTGAGGAAGGTCGCCTCTCCCTCCTGGAACTTCCAGAGGCTGACTCAGAAGACAAGAAGGCCAAGGCCAAGGATGTGAAACGCAAGGGGCCAACTGTGCTTGCGGCTGAAGCTGAAATGAAGCGCGGCAGCGACCACCCAGAGTCATCTAAGGGCAGCCGCCCAATCTGTGTCTTCCACAATGTGCACAACCACCACACCAATGACTGCCAGGAGCTCAGGGCCATCTGCGACGGGCACCTCGGTCATCGCCCCGAGCGCAACGATGGAGACTACGACCGTGGAGGAGGCCGAGGCGGAGGATGCTGGGACAGCCGCGACCCCCGCCAGGAATGGCGCGATCAGCCTCGTGAGGATCGCTGGCAGGGCCAGCCTCGCGAGGGTCCCTGGAGGGACCAGCCTCGCGAGGACTGCCCTCAGGGCAACGCTGGCCTTCCTCCGCTACCGCCACCACCAAGAAGGAATGATGACCACCAGCAGGATGAGGGGGGCTGGGGGCTTCCAAGAGTCTCGTGCCATCGCTTGCATCCTAGGCGGCGCTCAGGCCCGTGCCTCCCATCGCATCTTCAAGCAGTTCGCTCACGAGGTGAACGCTGTCCTCCCCAAGCTCGAGGCGACGCGTCCGCTCAGGTGGTCCAAGTACGCCATCACCTTCGACTCTTCCGACCAGCTCAAGTGTGCGGCCATAGCCGGCGCCCTCCCGATGCTCTGCTCGCCCATCATCAGCAACGTCCTCGTCACCAAGACACTCATCAATGGTGGTGCGGGGCTCAATGTTCTCTCTGTCGAGACGTTCGACAGGCTCCAGGTGCCGTACAACTAGCTTCAGCCTACCAAGCCCTTCTCAGGAGTGACCGACGGCTCCACCAACCTGATAGGGTAGATCCGCCTCCCTGTCACCATCGGCAAGGGCGACAACAACCACACCGAGCTCATCGACTTCGACGTCGCCCACCTTCGTCTCCCGTACAACGCCATCCTCGGGTACCCGGCCCTGGCCAAGTTCATGGCTGTGACCCGCCATGGCTACAGTGTCCTCAAGATGCCAGGAAGCTGGGGCATCATCACAGTTGCTTGCGACGAAAAGGATGCGGTGTGCTCTCTCGAGCGCGCCTACCAGGCCGTGGCGGTCGAGGACCCGGATGACAAGGGCGATGTCTATCCTCTGGAGGCTGCCCCCAAGAAGAAGAAGCAGCTGCTCCGCCAAGGACCTCAGGAGGGTGGGGTGTCCGGGGGCGTTGCCTCAAGCCCTGCGCCCACTGACGGGGCATCTTCCCCTCTCACATAGGAAGGCGCGCCCAGCGCCCCTCTTAGGCTAGGCTCGGGGGCTCTCCTCTGGAGGGCCACTAACTTGGCCAGCGTCATGAGGGAGGCGCTCGGGCACCATGTGGAGGCGTGCTTCAACGCGCGCTTCCAAGAGGAAAGCGCAGGGCGCGAAGCGGCAGGCGCTCAGGATTTCATCACCAAGGCAATCGAGGAGCTTCAGGAGGCAAGAGCTATGCGAGGCGACCCTCGCCCACCACCCGGCATAGCTCCCTGCCCCGGCGAGGACAGTGAGCTGCGCGCTTATGTCAACATCCCTGGGCTCAACAAGGCCGTGTCACAGGAGCTGTTCTGGCCGTCCCATGTTGGCCGGTGCAAGGGCGCCCCTCACAGCTACGTTCGCATGCCTTTAGGTTTGCTGAAAGGGCTGTCGTGCACCAGCGCCACATGCGGGTCATCCTGGTGGCTTGTGTGGACAGGCACCAGGCGATCCTGTCGGAGGTGGTGACGGATCCCCGTGAACTCCCCAGGCCCCCAGAGCCTCCCGAGGTTCAGGTCCTGGGTGGCTCATGAGGAGCGACTTCTGCACCACGCATATCCAACTACTCCAACACCTCTTCAGCAATGGTGCCAGGTGACACTTTTTTGGTTTGTTCAGTTGGGGGCGCCCCTCGGGCTGCACTATCCCCAAGCCACATGGGTTCGTCCCTGCGGCATGTATTGTTTTTTGCATCTATCGGAGCTGGCTCTACCCTCTGATCATGAGTTGCTTTATGATTATCACCTGCTTGCCTGGTGCTTTATCGCCCTTCGCGGCCTCCTCGCGTTGCTGACCCGCCTCTTGCTCATCCCGCAACAGGGGCTACACATGCTGGCACGACGTTTGTGTTCGGGTCCGTCCCTGCAACGCTAACAAATCTGAGAGATCGAGCTCTGGCTCACCGCCTACCCCGCGCATGTCACCTCACCAGATCCTCAGTGCCTTCATCTTCTTGTGGAAAGATCAGCGGTAGGACAGCAAGCGCGGTTATGTGTTATATTCTCCTCCTTGGACTAACCAGCAGGAACCTCCGGAGCTTAATTACGGGCGGCCCCGCCAGCCGTTCCTTTTTCACGCAATTCAATTGCACGTTAAAAGGGGGCTCCTGCGCAACGCGCCTCATGGGCTCCTACTGGCTCTCGAGTCCTCGTCCCCTGGCCTTGACCACGGCCTCACGGCCTGGCATACCAGCGGCGGCCGAGCCTTGCTCGAGGGCCAGGACCCGAGGACGTAGAGCATCTAGATGAGCGAGGAAAAGGGGAGGCCGGTGTGAGCCCTACCTAGAAGCGTCACCACTAAGGCACGATCAGGCGCCGCACAAGGGAATCACCACAGGCTCACCAAGATAAGTCACCCATACATATCAGCGTGAACCTCACCATCCAGTATTTCGACTCTCGCAATCTCGCTCGGGAAATGACGCTTCCCTTTTCAGCCTTTAGGGAGCTGCTTGCACGCCAAAGGGGACCTCTTGAGCATCGCGCCTCAGGAGCTCTTACGGGACCTCGGACCACTCCCCTCCTGGCCTTGACCACGGCATCGAGAACTGGCATACCAGCGACAGCTGAAGCCTGCCTGGGGACTGGGTCCTTTCGGCGTAGAGCACTAAGTAACCGTGAGAACTAAAAGGGGGAACCATGCTAGGGTGAGATACGTGGCTGCAACATCATACTAGGGAGGATAACATTTGAGCGAAAGCACTACAGTTTTTTTCATACCGCCATGGGGCTCGTCACAATTCCGCGCAGGGAAACGAAAGAACAAGACCTCGAAGGACCCCGGCCGCTGGGTATCACCGACGACGCCGAGCGGACGCCGCTGCTGCGCTCCGGGCGCGGCGAGAGCTCGGCGGCATGTAGCTGTCGTCGCTGGACTCCGGAGAATCGCTGGGCTCGGGAGAGTCGCTGAATTCCAGGGAGTCGCCGCTGCTGCTGGAGGAGCCGCCGGCAAGGCCATGGGCGAGTTCAACACCCGTCGCCGCGCCGTATGGACTGCCTCTCCCGGAGCAACACTCCAGGCGCGGGCCGGCCTTGTCGAATACCTTGAAGAACAACGTGGAGGGAACATCGTACTCGAAGTGGATGGCGAGGGCCCCCTCTGGACAGCAAGCGCGGGGGACCTCGCCCCATCCTCGAGTCATGAAGATGTCACCCGAGGGGACGACCTCGGCCTCAGCCCCCATGGCTAGGCTACAGCACCTGGCGTGTTGCAGCCATAGCTCAAGTGGCCCCCTCGAGGGCATCTCCACTTTGAAGAACCTCGGGAGCCGGAGCCACGTGCGCGGCGGCATAGCTGCCCACACCACGAACTCACGCGAGGTGCCCTCGGCATGGGTTCACGGGCTGGCTGGTCGCGCGGCCTCGGACTATCCACCCGCGACCCTGAACCGCGCGGTGCTGGGCACTGCCGCCCATCCAGACCTCTGTGCACAGGCATACAGAGGGATCGGGAAGCCAGGCGGAGGCCGCTCGTACCAAGGTCGTGTTACCTTCCGCCCTTCGCCGGCGTCACGAGGGGGGCCAAGCCTCTTCTTTGGTGGAAGTGGCCCAGGCTCTTCCCGAGGTGTTTTTCCCTTCTCCGCTGCGGAGAACCTCCTGATCGGTGCCATGGATGCTACAACAAGACGACGAGAAAAGAAGAAGAAGAAGAAGGAGCGTGCAGCGAGAAGATGGAGATGAGCGAGGGGGCGGGGCTCCGCCGGCCTCCACGATCCCACACAATGATGATCTTTCTCTGCATGCAGTAGGCTCTTGTCAAGTTGAACGGTTGCCGAGGCCGCGTGGGGAAGCGGAGATGCCCATGTCCCATCAATCTCCACGCGTCGACCAAGGCCGCAGGCGGTTGGGGCCTGCTGCACTTTCCCCCTGCCCTTTGGCTTTGCCTGGAAGCCAAGTCCGAGCGCGCCTTGGGCCCAGGGGCTACGTTTGGTGTTCTGGGACCCGGGGTACCCAGACTTGCCTGCCTGCGGCCCATGAAATTACATCCTACTTGTGGTGCATTATTCGGTGTTAGTTATGCTTAATGCTCGCTTATGAGATTTTTCGTTTCTTGGTTGGATGCTCCTCAATCTTTTGCTAGCCTTCATTTGCACTAAGTATGATCACTACTTGTGCATGCAAAATCCTTTAAACCAGTTTTGCCATATGAGTCCACTATACCTACCTATATGCGGTATTCTTTTGCCGTTCTAAGCAAATTTGTATGTGCCATCTCTAATTTTCAAAATAAATTTCTCTTTCGTGTGCTTGTACCGCTCATGAAACGGTAGTTAGTAGGGGTGGCTGATATATTTATATGCTAGATGTGTTATTCTCAAGATGAGTGTTTATTCACTTGTCATTGCACGAGAGTACGGCAAAGGTATTAGGGATGCCCAGTCCCGAAATGAAAAAAATGAATTTACTTTATGTTTCAAAATTCCTTGGAAAGTGTTGGTATGGAAGGCACCCATGGATACGGCTAGCCATGAAAAGTGAAAGTACGGTGGAAAAAGGAATAAAGTTTATTTTCTATTTGGGAACCGCCTATGATATATCTAGCATGAAAAGTATTGGGAACAACTCGATCGGTTTCGTTGACAGGAAAAGCATGCCACCCAAAATGTTTTATCTCTATCTTTTTCGCTTTGAGCTCTGGCACCTCTACAAATCTATACTTCCCTCCGTGAAGGGCCTTTTTATTTACTTTATGCAATTTTTATTTTGAGTCTCCATCTTCTCTTATAAAGCACCAACTAAGGGGCACTATGATCGTACTTGAGCATTTTTTGTAGCTAATATGCGAGTGTGTTTCATGAATGGATCAATGAATGAGCATAATGGGCTAGGGATAACTTGCTTTAGTGTTGATATTTTGAAAGACATAGTTGCTTGTTGATATGCTTGAGTATTGAAATCTTCATGTCAAAACTAGACTATTTCTTTGAATCATATAAAAGTCCAAATGTCAATACTACAAAGAAAAGAATATGTGATGAACATGTTAGGCAGCATTCCACATCAAAAATTCTGTTTTGATCATTTACCTACTCGAGGACGAGTAGGAATTAAGCTTGGGGATGTTGATATGTCTCGAACATATCTATAATTTTTGATTGTTCCATGATGTTATATTATCATTCTTGGATGCTTTACAATCATTTTATAGAAACTTTATATCAATTTTTGGGACTAACCTATTGACATAGTGCCCATTGCCAGCTGCTGTTTTTCGCTTGTTTTTTACTTCGCAGAAAATCAATATCAAACAGAGTCCAAACGCAGCAAAACTTTTTGGAGATTTTTTCTGGACCAAAAGACACCTGTTGGGCCAAAGAAGTACCAGAGGAGGGCTCTGAGGGGAGCAAAACCCACCAGAGCGCGCCTGGGGGCCTAGGCGCGCCCAGGTGGGTTGTGCCCATCTCGGTGGCCTCTCGCACTGCCTCTTTGCTCTATAAATACCCCAATATTCCAGAAACCCTAGGGGAGTCGACGAAAATCAATTCCGGATGCTGCAAGTTCCAGAACCACCAGATCCAATCTAGACACCATCGTGGAGGGGTTCATAATCCTCATTGGTGCCTCTCTGATGATGCGTGAGTAGTTCATTCTAGACCTACGGCTCCGTAGTTAGTAGCTAGATGGCTTCCTCTCTCTCTCTTTTGATTCTCAATACAATGGTCTCTTGGAGATCTATTTGATGTAACTCTTTTTGCGGTGTGTTTGTTGGAATCCAATGAACTTTGAGGTTAGGATCAGATCTATGTTTTTATCCATGAAAGTTATTCGAGTCTTTTAATCTCTTATATGCATGATTACTTATAGCCTCATATTTCTTCTTTGAATCTTTGGTTTAGTTAGGCCAACTAGATCGATTTTTCTTGCCATGGGAAGAGGTGCTTTGTGATGGGTTCGATCTTACGGTGCTTGATCCCAGAGACAGAAGGGGAACCGACACGTATGTACCGTTGCTATTAAGGATAACAAGACAGAGTCTATTTCTACATAAATAGATCTTGTCTACATCATGTCATCGTTCTTATTGCATTACTCCGTCTCTCAATGAACTTAATACACTGGATGCATGCTGGATAGCGGTCGATGTGTGGAGTACTAGTTGTAGATGCAGGCAGGAGTTGGTCTACTAATCTTGGATGTGATGCCTATACAATGATATTGCCTATATATCGTCATGATTATTTGAAGTTCTATCAATTGCCCAACAGTAATTTGTGCGCCGACCGTATGCTATCTTTCTCGAGAGAAGCCACTAGTGAAATCTACGTCCCCCGGTCTCTTCTTTATTATATTTGCCTTCGTGATCTATTTTTATTTGCTTTTATTTCCAGATCTATTAATCCAAAAATACAAAAATACCTTGCTGCAATTTATTATTATTTATTTTATCTCGCGTTCCCGCGAGATCTGTTTATCCAATATACTACAATTTTACCTATCTTTTTACCCGTGAGGGATTTACAACCCCTCTCTTACGTTGGGTTGCAAGTATTTGTTCTTTGTGTGCAGGAGCTATTTACGTGGTGTTGCGTGGTTCTCCTACTGGTTTGATAACCTTGATCTCATCACTGAGGGAAATACCTACAGTAGTTGTGCTGCATCATCCCTTCCTCTTTGGGGAAATACCAACGTAGTTCAAGCCGCATCACCCTATTGCTTCACTTCGGTCTCACCGAGTTGACGCTATCGGCGCCACCGAGATGAGGTTTGCCCAAAGCCCTCGCACATCGGTCCGACCAAGTTGTTCCAGTGGGTCCCACCAAGATTCCTAACGTTCACATTTTGAACTAAATCGGTCTTACCCAGTTCGTCTATTCAGTTTGATCAAGTTGGGTCAAATATGTGTAACAATTGGATTTTGTGTGGAGACTATATATACCCCTCCACCCCCTTCTCCATATGTGAGAGAGCCATCAGAATGTGCCTACACTTCCAGCATACATTTTCTGAGAGAGAACCACCTACTCATGTGTTGAGATAAAGATATACCAATCCTACCACAAGAATCTTGATTTATAGCCTTCCCCAAGTTGCTTTCCACTCAAATCATCTTTCCACCTTATCCAAATCTGTGAGAGAGAGTTGAGTGTTGGGGAGACTATCATTTGAAGCACAAGAGCAAGGAGTTCATCATCAACACAACATCTATTACCTTTTGGAGAGTGGTGTCTCCTAGATTGGTTTGGTGTCGCTTGGGAGCCTCCATCAAGTTGTGGAGTTTAACCAAGAAGCTTGTAAGGGCAAGGAGATCGCCTACTTAGTGAAGATCTACCCGAATGAGGCAAGTCCATTGTAGGCGATGGCCATGGTGGGATAGACAAGGTTGCTTCTTCGTGGACCCTTCGTGGGTGGAGCCCTCCATGGACTCGCGCAACCATTACCCTCTATGGGTTGAAGTCTCCATCAACGTGGATGTACGATAGCACCACCTATCGGAACCATGCCAAAAATCTCCGTGTCTTCATTGCGTTTGCACAATCCAATCCTATCCCTTTACTTTCTTGTATCTAGCATGCTTTACTCTTTCTGTTGCATATACTCTTGTCACGCTTGCTTGAAATGTAATGTGAATGCGTAAACTTGTGCAAAAACTCCACTTTAACTTGAACAACTTAAAAACTGCCACTTTTACTTGTTAAGGTTCTAATCACCCCTCCCCCTCTAGACCCCTCTTCTCGATCCTTTCATCTGCCCCCCGATCCAGATCGGGGGGAATTGACCCCGTTGCTGCCCATGGTCCCTGACTGGCGCCACCTTGCCCTCGTCACCCCACCCGGAGCTACCTTGCCGCCGTGTCACCGTCTCCCCCGTCGCCTGACATCGCCCCGTTGCCTCGCCGCCGAGCTCCGTCATCGGATAGTCCCCGCGCCCTTCTGCCGTAGACCATGCCGCGGCCGCCCCTTCGCCGGATCTCGCCTCCCCGCCTCCCCCTCAACGGCTCCACCAAGCCTGTGCCATTCCCCGCGCCCCCTTGCCCCAGAGCCGTGCTCATCGCCCCACCTAGCTCTGACGTTCGCACCCACCACTCAGCCCGCGTGCCAGTTGCCTGCGGCGGCCCTCGACCGCTCCGGCCGCTGCTATGCTCAACGCCGACAACTTCTCCAGCCATCTCAGGACTAGCCGCTGCCACTTCAGGACATGCCGCTCCAAGGGCCCTCCAGCGCACCCTCCCGCACGCCAAACCGTCACTGGAGCTGTGCTCTCGAGCACCTCCGCCGTCCCTTGTGCATTACCGGCGTGCACAACACACCCACACATGCTTAAACTAGCTGCTTCACTGATGTCTGGCCAGGCCAAGTCCAATTAAGTCCTAAGCACTAATTAACAGTAACCTATTTTACCAAATGACGCTGACACTGGGTCCCAACTATAAATAACCATTCACTTAAAATGTGACACTGACTGGCGGCCCCCATGTCCTAATTAACCGAAACTAAATAAACCTAAGTAACTCTAGTCTATGACATGTGGCCCCATATGTCAGTTGGACAGGTCAACTGTGATTGTTGACTATTAACTAAGCAGTCAATAGGTCCCACCTGTCATACACACGCACGCACTGCTGGGTACACTTCTGTGTACCCATAGCAGTTTCTGTATTTAATATTTTCAAACTAAAAGAATTCCAGTAATTTCAGAAAATCGTTTAAACTGCAAAAATTAAGAGAAAATAAACCATAAGTCAGATGAAAATAATTTATATATGAAAGTTGCTCAGAAAAAACGTAAAAATTCTTAATACCCTCCATTCGTCTACACACATCCCTAGCATAGCGAACATGGAACCATCCCCCTCCGTTTCATCTGTCCGAAAATGCCTAACACCGGGAATACTTTCCCGGATGTTTTTCCCCTTCGCTGGTATCACCTAGTACTGCGTTAGTTCACCTCTACCACCGCATATTGCCATGTCTTGCATCGTGCTACATCTGTTTGCATTGTATTTATTATTTCTTCCCCCTCTTCCCTCCGTTAGACACCGAGACCGATGTTGCTGCTACCCAGTACGACTACGGTGTTGACGACCCCTCCTTCTCGATAGAGCTTCCAGGCAAGCAAAACCCCCTTGATCATCCTGATACCGCCTATTCCTTCTCTCTACTTCTTGCATTAGAGTAGTGTAGCTGTTACTGCTTATCGGTTTGGTCCTATTCTGTTGCATAGCATGTCCTTGTTGCTACTATTGTTTATACTTTACCTGCATACCTAAATGCTTAGTATAGGATGCTAGATTATCATCAGTGGACCTACATTCTTGTCTGTCTTCCATGCTATACTATCGGGCCGTGATGATTTGGGAGGTGAACACGGGTATATACACACATTCTATACTTGATACTTGTTATGACTAAAGTCGGGTCGGCTTGTAGAGTACCCGCGAGTGATTCACGGACTAGGGGCTGAAAGGACATGTTTCCTAATGGCCCTCTGAGAGGATCTTTGTGGTGGAGCGACAACGCAGGTTGTGACCACCTAGGTGACAGGTGGGCCTCGTCCCTGATAGGCGTCTGCGGATACTTCAAATAACACGCTTAACTAGATTGGGTATTTGATCTAAGTTGGTATTAACCTAAACACACTAACCGCCACGTGGGACAAGATACGGGTAACCAGCGTCGTAGTATCAGTCGAAGCTCTTCAGACGTCAGTGACTGAGCGGCGCGCGCCGGATTGGACTGGGACGCCTGCGCTTGTATTAGTAGGCTAGGTATGCTTTCAGCCGCCCATGCAACATGCTGGAGTGCAAAGAGCGATGGGCCCAAGACCCTTGCGCGGTTAGGATTTAGACTGGCGTGCTGACCTCTCTGTTGGGCCTAGGTAGGGCTACGACGTGTTGATCTTCCTAGGCAGGACATGACCCAGGAAGTGTGCCCGGCCAGAGGGATCGAGCATGTCGGGTAATGTGGTGCACCCCTGCAGGGAAGATTGATCTATTTGAACAGCCGTGTCCACGGTAACAGGATGACTTGGAGTTGTATTCGGACCTCATGACAACTAGAACCGGATACTTAATAAAACACACCCTTTCCAATGCCACATACAACACGGTGATCGCTCTCTCACAGGGTATCGAGGAGATGATCGTCCGGTAGGATTATGCTATACGTTGTCACTTGATACTATACATGCTACTCTCTCCTATATGCTTCAAGATGGAGGCTGCCAAAAGCGTAGTCTTCGATAGGACTAGATTCTCCCCCTCTTATTCTGGCATTCTGCAATTCAGTCCACAGATACTACCCATTTCATTGATACCGATGCATATGTAGTGTTGATCCTTGCTTGCGAGTACTTTGCTTGAGTACTCACGGTTGCTTTGCTCCCTCTTTTCCCCCTTTTTTATTCTTCTCGGATGTCGCAACCTGATGATGGAGCCCCGGAGCCAAACACCACCTTCGATGACTCCCACTACACCGAGGGTGCCTACTACTACGTGCAGGCCACCGACGACCAGGAGTAGTTTAGGAGGATCCCAGGCAGGAGGCCCGCTCCTCTTCGATCTGTATCCCAGTTTGTGCTAGCCATCTTATGGCAACTTGTTTAAGTTATGTCTATACTCAGATATTGTTGCTTCTGCTGACTCGTTTATGTTCGAGCACTTGTATTTGAGCCCTCGAGGCCTCTGGCTTGTAATATGATGCTTGTATGACTTAACTTGTGTTTTGAGTTGTGTTGTGATATCTTCATGTGAGTCCCTGATCTTGATCGTACATGTTTACGTGTATGATTAGTGTATGATAGAATCGGGGGCGTCGCAGCTAGCATCCATACGACACACGCGACCACCACGACATGACCCTGGTGCGCCTAGTGCGCCTACCACTACTAGGAAAAACCTTATACACATGAGCTTACCAGTAGCGCTGTTTAGAAGTAGGCACTGCTACTAAGTAGCGTAGTGCTTAGAAATAAAGAGCGTTGCTACTATGATCATAGCAGTAGCGCTGTAGTTATAAAACCCGCTGCTACTATAATTGCCAGACCGTTGCTGGCAGGCTAGGTATACTAGTAGTGCTGGTTCTCTAAAAGCGCTATTAATACTGTACTTAGTGATAGCATTTTCCACCAACCAGTGCTACTGCTAAATTCAGTCGAAACCCAAGTTAATTTAGTCCCACCTCGCTCCGCGAACAGAATCTTTACCACCTTAAATATGGTGCTTCTCAAACTATCACAACCAGTTGGTCTTCATTGTGCTCTATGTGTAGGATTTGTGGTCGCAATATGAATCCTCACCGGTTCCTAAACCGGGGAGGATTCATATTGACAATTCAGATTCTACCCAAAAAGATCAATGATGGCCAATTCTTTTTTGATTCTTTTTATGCTGTTTTTACATGCTTAAAGTTAGTAGTAGCGCTGGTTCACTACAAGCGCTACTACTACTGCTCTTAGTAGTAGCGCTTGTACCCTAAAAGCGCTACTGATATTGGTCATAGCAGTAGCGCTTGTTAGGAACAAGCGCTACCACTACGGGCCCTTATCCAACCGCCGACCAGCGCGCTCCTCACTCTCTCCCCCTCACTCTTCGCCTCTCTTGACTCTGTCGCCTCCGTCACCCTCGCCGCCGTCGCCGTCGTCCTCCCCACCCCAAGGTCGATCCCTCCCTCCTCCTCCTCCCCCTCCTCCTCCCTCCTCCTCCTTCCTCTCCGGCGCC